>NW_024533887.1:0-30734 GCF_016097555.1 Gigantopelta aegis | reverse complement strand
TTACTTAATGAACTTTGCTATTAAATGTAATGGAGCTAGTTGTTATGAAAAATCCATTACCAATATGATCTTGTATCACTTTGATATTTTTTAAAAAACCAGGGTTAATAAACAAATCATGGGTCATTTCTTGTTATGAAATATACTTTCCATTAAAAAGGGGAAGTGACAAAATGTATGGGACCCCCATAGTTAGTAGAATGTGACGCAGATGAGGAAAAATGACAAGAAAAGGAGACTCCATTCAATTCAGGATTAGGAGTGGAACAGTTATAATGAGATTTGATCAATTTATCTTTAAGAAAGAACCGATAAAAGTAAGAGAAAACAATTGAAAACCTTTCTAATTTTTAAACATACTAATTTATTATATTTACCGCCAAAGTGGAAAGTGCTGGTTCCTACAAGACCCTGTTATTGGTATAAAAGGAAAGAAGTTAGAAAATCATAAAATTTTAAGGGCAGTACCCACTTGGAATATTTGTCAAAAACCTTTATGAAAACAATTGCGTAGACATGTTTCCATGGCTAATATCAGAAAACAACCAGAGTACACAAAAATTTTAATGAATGATGAAGAATCAAGTCGGCAACTTCATAGGAGATAGTCAGAAAGTTGTTAAATTATTGGTTATTTTTACAAAGTTTAAGTAAAAAGGGGTCCATAAAACAAGCAGTGAAAAGAGCGAAAAGGGAGTAATATTAAAAGAAGTGAAATTAATATAGACTTTGATAAATGAATTAATATTATTGGAATATATTATTAAATTGTGTATTTTTTGTAGCGAAAATATCCTGTACTCTTTCGTATTAGGTATCAAAAATAAAATTCTTACTTCCTTTGGAGTCTATTAAGACAAAACATTGATATTGTTAACATTTCTGATTTGATTTCAACATGAGGATTACAGAGACAACAAGAAGGAGAGAGAAGGAAGAGAGAACCATATAACAAGTGATCAGGTTGTACTTGGTATGATTCAACCAATTGTTTTGTTGGAAAAATTATATTCAGTACCATGTTCCTTTCCACAGTAATTATCCATGGTACAGTATATAGGTATTATATTCATAGAATACTGACATAACAGGAATTACTAGTAGATGGTTGTAGGAGGAACCCCTGTTGGTATCATGTATAGAATGTTGTAGCATTACTCTGTGAAACACATAATATGAGCTATATAGAGCACTGTTTTTTTTTTTTTTCTTCTTTTTCTTTTTTTTTTTTTTTTTTTTTTTTTTTTTTTTTTTTTTTTTTTTTTCTTTTAAAATTCTACGTGTAGTAGGAGAATGACGGACCTGAGAAAAGTAGGAAAACTGACTTTTCTCCATGGGTGCCAAACCTGCAAAGAGCTACAACTAATTAATATAATCATAGCCTTAATAGATGCGCAGATGATAATTTGCAGGGACTTCGCCTCATACGTCTCTTTGTAATGGCTGACACCACTGAAACTGCAAACTACAGGAGATGTTATTGAGGGTTCATTCTAGACCATACCAGCATTTGCGTTATGTACTGAAGGGAAATATGGAGGATTTACTTAGTAGAGCATATTCAGCACAATGAATATACTCATAAATATGGAGTTTCCTAGGATATTGAACAGTTCAAAAACGGTTTTGAGTCTGTTAGGAGTATTTAGAGATACAAACAACGATATAAATGTTTTATGATATCTTCTTTACATTGGTGGGACCAGTGGAGAGATGTTGGGAAAAAAATGAGGCGGAACTAGCAATCTGCCTGGTAATAGTTACAGAATATATATAACAAATATGTATAATTTTGGACATTGTCATGATTTTTTATTATCTTTCCCCCCCCACTAAAAGTATTTCAGTAGTTTTTAATATTAAGGATTTTTTATATCATTCCCCATTATATATAACCGATCAACAAGGTATTGGAGCTACATTTGCTGAAGCTTTTGTAGAAGAGTTTAGCAAAGGTCACATTAGAACTTCAATTTAATTGTTATACATAGAAGCTATAAATTTTAGCCACATTTAGCATGTGCTAACTTTTTCAATAAATTTACAATTCCTTCTTTGACAACATGTATTTATAGCTTCTTACCTTTTGTACAATTAAACATTAATAGTGTTGTAATTCTGTGAGATGCTATCTGTATAGGCTGCTTGTTTATACACCCCCACTTTATGACTGTTAAACAAGTTCAAGAAGAAATTCATTGTTGGCACCGATATTCCATTAAATGTAAACCCTTTAGTGGACCTTTATAATGAAATTTCAACAAGAGAAAGGCATGCATTTACATTATTACTGTCCTAGCTGATTAATCATTTGTTACCTGATAATGTCATATACTAAAGATTTATTCTATTTGGCATGTACTTGTGCTAAGTGTTCTTAGGATTGTTTTGGACGAGTATGTACTGTATATAAGTTTGTCCATTTTCTATCATTTTATCCATTGTTTATTTAACTTTGAAGAGCAAAGAATGAAATGCATTCAACTGCCCACCCACACGGTTATTGTTTGGAGTTAGGTGGGTCTTATTGAAGCCTTCTAAGTTTCTGTGTAGATTAAGAAAATGTGTGTTGATTAGCTTAATAAGTCTGGTCTTCAAACTAGCAATAATTCACGTCCTTTGTGGCAATAACATGTCAATCAAATAATTTTAGGACAATTTTAAAATTATAATCCACTTGTTTACTATCGTGTTCTAATTTATTACGTCAGGTGGTATAATTCAGGTACGTCTTTCATAACATATCATACACATTTGATGAAATAAGAGCAAAATTTGGAGTACTAATTCTTACTATAAATACACCTCTTGTTGAATCTGCTTGTCATGCCTATGATTGAAGAGTTTAAAAACATTTTCTTCGAATGTGTTCCCGTGAACTAAACCTCAGTTAGCGATAGCCAGAATCATTTGATGATGTCATGGATATTGTACGAGAGAAATGGTACAATTATTAATATAATATATTGTCTGTTTAGAGGCTATTGGTCGATCATTTACATATTGTAGTATGCTAACGTCCATATTTAACCTACAAAGAAGAAGTTGATCAGTTTTGGCCAAAAAACTCAAAATTAGTGTATGTGAAAATATTGACCCTCATGACAGGTCATCCACTCTTCCTTAACTGTGAGGACCATGAGTTATATCCTAGAATGGAAGACAGATGAACATACACTAATTGAAATACAAGGTATTCTATGGAATGCATTTGAAGATATGCAATATAAAGTTTTAGTTAAATGTAGTTAGTAATTTAGTAACATGTTTTTGTTTATTTTTTCCCCTAGGCATGGTTGCCAACATATATTGTTTTTATCACAATACATTATTTAATGTGAATATGAAAACATCTACAATGTTACAATGGTGACGTAAAGGGTCTAGACTCTATAGCATTCTAGTAGCAAGATCCATTCTAGTCTTTTTTCTACCTTCACTTTTTATATCTCATTTAGACAGTCCCAAGATAGTTTTAAATTTGGATCATGTGTTTATATCTGTACAATAATTATATGATTGTCAATAATATCCATTTTTGTCTATTGTTGTATGTGACATTAAAATGTAAATTGACTAATGTGTTAACCTCCATAAAGTAACTGCCAATGTACATAGCAACCTATTAAACATAAATATAGTTATATTGAAGGTGCCTTGAATTAGGATAGTCAATTGAGGCTTCTATAGTCAATTGAGGCTTCTATAATTCTGTAAGTCAATGAACTGGTACTGTCATAGCTTCAAAACCCTCTTGGTCTTTAAACTTGACAAAAAATTGACCATAACATCAACAACAATATTATCAAATGATCTTTTGGGTGATCAGTACAATTATAAATTTATAATCATATATGTATCATTAATGTTTTATACTTTATTTTGTAATAGATTGCTTCCGATTACTCTGCTAATGCTGTTAATAAAGATTATATTGATACACTTAAAAGAGCTCGTAAGAAGGGACATGTTAAGTGAAGTGGACCAAGCTCTCTGTATCCTGGTCCTCCTGGAAGTGGCAAGTCATCTTTTATGAACTATTACTTAAATGAGCCTCCACCAGAATGTCATCATAGTAGACTTCGGTAATGGCAGGACCCTGAAATAAGATGATAACGGACCACGCCTCTTGGAGGTTGGTGAAGCTACCCAGTCTTTAATTAATACCCAGTCTTTTAGTTAAGGTAGTTCCGACTTACTAAAAAGGAGATGCTTGCAAAAACCCATCAAGAAAGGAGTCAAGCCATGTTCGTTCCAAACAACATGTTCATCAACTGTTGTCACTGTACCAAAGTGATAAAGATGATGGTAGTGATCATTCTTCATCTGATGAACCACAAGATCTTGAACAACAAGAAAATGAATACATCTGCAGAAACTGTTCTCTCAATCTCAAGAGTCAATACCATCTCCAGTTTCTAATGCTACCAAGAAATCCTAGAGATGTTTACCTCATGTGAAGGAGTCTACTCCACTCTTAGAATCACCACTGGATTTATGCAGTAGACTCTGGAGGTCAGGCTGCTTTCTTAGATATAGCTCTTCAGATCTATACTATGTTATAATTCAGTTAATATTCTTAACACACAACTAAATGAAAAACTTGAACATGTATCAAAGTTTTACTTCAGTGTTGAAGGACAGAAGATTGGTATCCTATGGAACGACAAATAACAAACTTACAACTTATTGAAGCATCATTTCTTTCCTCACATCTGTTTAATCCACCTAATTTAACCTGGTATTCCTTGTTTATCTAAAAAACCTCGTTCTCTAGTACTGGGAACATTTTATGATAAGATAAGTGATTGCGGGTGAGTTCTTTAGATGACAAAACATTAAGCTCTTGTCAATATTAAAACAATATGAAAAGTGCTTTTAATTGTACATTGTGTCTCTGGCAAATAAAGTAATATTCCTGTTAACACAATTGCTAAAGATGTGAAAAAGAACAAATAATAGCTGAAGAAATTAGGCGTGAATATTGCCAGTCCTTATATGGAGCAGAGATTCCTGTTCGATGGTTCTTATTCAATTAGATTTAGAGGATACCAAGGTGACCTCTAAAGCTCTGTTATTAGCAAGCCTGATGTATCAGTATTGGTAAAGCCATTGACATGGATGAAGGAGATGTAAATGCTGCCTTAATGTATTATCATGATTTAACAATTTATCTTATATTTTCCTGAAGTCCTACCTAATGTTTGTCTTTTCCTTAATCCAAAAGCCACTTCTTGATAAACTGTCTCGTTGATTAGTTCTCTTTTTGCTGATGCTGTTGATCACTTAAAGATAACACTAGGTATCGTGTTGATTTCGATACTCATGAGAAACTAAAGATTCAAGGAATATTTTCACAAGATTTATTGACTGAATCTCTGTTGCCAAGGATTTTCAGAAGACTTCTCACCCAATGTTTTTTGGATTTGAGGGATATCTTATTTATTCTATCTCCTTTGTCCTGAGTCAGGAGAATATTTCCTTCCTTGTGTCCCTACCTACTACAATCAATTAGAGTCTTTAAGAAAGCTATATCATAAAGAATGTTGATCCCCTTATTTTAACCTGGAATGAGAAACCCTCTTCCACAAGGTCTTTTTTCCAGCACTAGTTGTCAATCTCCTCTCTCGCCAATGTTCACCAAATTCATTCTCTCACCTAACAAACCACCATATCGTAATGCTATTCGCTTAGCTTGTATTAATCTAGGAGGATCAGGTTCTACTAGTAGATGCTATTTATTGGCTGGAAGTAATATATACTGTCCCACATAATGAGTGTCATCATATTCGTGAAGTTATTAGAGAAGGTATCAACGCTGTTGTTGACAAATTCCATTATTTGGATCGCCTAAAAGATCCTGAAGAATGTTTTCATTGTTCAATTTGTAATACAACAGAACACTTTTGTCATTTAAGTGAAGACAAAGCCAATACTTATATGTTGTAAAGATGATACAATTGATCCTGTTCATATTAATAGAACACGTCAACTACCTTGGTTTAAAACTAGTAGTTTGAAGAGAAGGTGAGTTTTTAATTTACATTGTACTATTATTTATTGTTTTTTCTTCTTAGCTTGCTTTCTCCACAAAATTGATGAAGCATCTAGACATGAGACTATAACAACTCTACATACCAAGTTAGGTAAGTAGTAATTATTACCATATAAAGGACCTGACCTGTCTACATGTGGTTGTTGTTATACAGTACTTATAGAGCTATTATGTGTATTTAAAATTCAAAAAACTCCCTACTTGTATTGATTTTGAGAGCATATTTTGAGTTATTACTATTATATTTTACTGGTGTTTGTAGCATTTGATATAAGTACATCATCGTTTATTAATTTCATCTTTTTAGACCACAGATATCTTCATAGAGCTATCAGAAAAGGTGGAAAGATTAAAAGCAAGGAGTTCAAAAGTCCTTGTACAAGGTCCAGCTCGAGTTGGCAAGACATCAGTGAAATGTCTTCTTCTCTCTCAACACTACAATAAAGAAGATAGTACTGGTATTGCTGAACGTCCACAAGTAGCAAGTTCGAGATTTTTTCAATAAAGAAGATAGTACCGGCATTGCTGAACGTCCACAAGTAGCAGTTCGAGATTTTTCAATGAAAGAAGATAGTACCGGCATTGCTGAACATCCACAAGAAGCAGTTGGAGAATTTTCATTGGAAGCATATGTTAAAAATGAAGAAAAGAGGTGGATATTGCTCAGTGATCAAAATACATAGTTGAAAATGTTTGCAAATGATATCAAGACTCTGATCATAGATGATCCTAGCATAAAAGTAGAAAATAGAGATAGGGATGGCTATATTAGTACACAGCATGAAAGGCTGTACATCCAAGTAATAGCTCGCTTACTAATAAGCATGGCTTAAAAGCACAATATAATGAAAATGAAAGTAGTTACACATGTAGCTCATGACAAAAACTATCTTCAAGATAGTTTACCTTGCTCCTACTACACCTACCACTATGGTCTTTAGCTCCTGAGAATTCTCCAATACCCAAGACTAATCCACAATTAGCAGAGAAGAAATCAAAGAAGAGACGTATTGAAGTTGCAAAACAGTTGTCAAAAACCTTCTTAACAAAGCTTCTGGTAGGACTGACAATTTGACACTTTATAAAGATTGGCTCTATTTCATTGATTGTGGAGGTCAATCCAATTTCAGCAGATCTTACAAGCTTTTATACCATGTGCATCAGTTCTTATGTTAGTCATCAATTTAGCTCAAGACCTCTCTAGTCAGTCGTCTGCTGAATTACAATGCACAGATGGAAAGAAATACTTGGTAAGTGAGTATTCATTACAAGTTGAGACACTCATAAAACGGCTATGAGTATGGTTGCTTTTAGCAATTACAAACAACAGAATAATAGTACCAGTGGTCTTTCCTCAGCTCTAAAAGTCTCCAGATAATTAAGAGTAATTGCTGTTGCTACTCATGGAGATGAGTGTGAGGAACCAATTACTAAAGCTATTAAAGATAAAGAGGCTCAACTTAAACAGATTTTTCAATGCTTTTCTAAAAATTTGTTATACAATAGTGCTGGTTTGAAAAAATTCTCTTTCAAGTTGATGGTCGTAAAGCATCTGATCTAAAGAAACATTTGATGATGAGCTTAAGAATACAATTAGTAGTATTCATGATGAATTAAGTCAACAAGCTTTTGAAATTGATTGTTCCATTACGATGGTATGCTTATGAAATCCTTCTACGCGATAGCACGTCAAAAAGTTGTGGTGTGCTTACACAGGAGGAGTGCTTGCCTTTAGGTGCTGCATTAGATTTAGCAGATGATGAAATTGAGCCTGCACTAAGATTTTTTTTTCTTTCCTTAACTCTATTCTTTATTATCCAAAGGAAGTTACTAATCTTGTATTATTGATCCACATAGCCTCATTGAAGTAGTGAATGAACTGATGGTTCTTGTCTGTAAAGTACGTAATAAAGTGGACATAGGTTCTGGTACGGAAGCAGTATCAGACATGGCTTTTTTTGGCATAATTTCTAGTGATGTTTTTAGACACAAAAAGCATTTTAAGAAGTTTCATGAAATATCTGAGGTAGTTACTAATTTGGAATCTGAAGAAGACATTGATTTTAAATCAGATTTGTTTAAAAATTTTCACTCATCTTCTACTAGCAACTGAATTGCCTGATAGTAAACCACCTAATGATAGATATTTTATGCCAGCCTTATTGCCATTAACTGATCCGTTAAATGCAATTCCATTGACTCCTCTCATAGCACTCCTTTACTAATTTACTTTACAAATGGTGCTCCAGTTGGGGCTTTTTGTGCCATGATTGTTAACCTCCTCTTGACTAAACTCAACAAGTTCGTATGGTCACTGGATACCACTTCAGAGATATACTCTAATTGTGTTGTATTGCGCAATTCAAAATTTTTGGTGGGGAGGGTTGGTTTTTGTGGAGTCTTCAGATTGGTTTGAAATCCATTGTGAATGTTCATCAGATCAACCTGAAGTCAAAAAAGCTGTTGAATATGCCATTACAAAAACCATGGAGAAACGGGAAATTGAAGTTGAATGGCAAATTGCTTTTCTTTGTCCTTGTGGCAAAACAGACATGCCATCGTGCTTTTTTGAAAGAAAAAAATTTTCTGAGCTTTTCTGTGAGCTTGTTGAGTCACCATATGGTGTTTGTATTCAGTGGAAAAAGACTGTCCACCTTTTTCATGGATTTCTTTAAAAAACAATCCAGGTATGTGAGTTACTTTATTTACTAGTGTACATACTTGTTATTTATTTTAAATACAGGTAAAAGACCAGAACTACATGACCTTGTTAAACTTTTAGATCCAATTTGTACAAAATGGGAGTAATTGGGTTGCCAGCTTAAAGTGGATATCAAAATCATTGATGACTCAAACAAATCAGTTGAAACAAAGCTAAATGAAGTATACAGAAGTGGGTAGAGACAAAACCTACTCCTACTACCTGGAATAACATTATTGAGGTTGTAAAAGGACCCATTATTCAGAGCAAAGATGTAGCTAGTACCATAGAGAAATACTTGGAACAAATACTCAGTGAACAGAGAAAAGCTATAATAAAAAGTATGTAAGACATTATGTTCAGCTCCAACACAATAGATTAATATAAATATAGCAAAGCAATTGACTTGTAAAGTTGTATATAGTTTATGTAGTTGATAGTAGTTTATATATGATAGTCATGTTGTTAAGTTATTTGTGTTATATAGAATTACACTACTGCTTGTAAGTAATCATGTTAGCTTGGTTAAAAGTTGAAGTGTCACATATTGTAAATAATGATTTTTTAAGTTCTATGCATCAATAGACCATTAGCTAATGGCTGAATATTGACACAATGATTTCACTTATCATTGCCCATACAGGTTCTAAACTTTGCTCAGCACCAGATGTAGGAATACTTCTAACCTATTAGCTGACATCAGTGATCTATGGTATGAAATAGGATTAGCTTTGAGAATCCGTAGAGCAGACCTTGAAGGTCTAAAGCAGGGAAAACAATCAAACATCATTAACCTGTCTGACATATTAAACTATTGGATTAGTCAGGGCACTACAGAAGTAACATGGAACAGTATCATTACTGCTGTAAAGGGTAAAATTGTGGGACAGCCTTGTGTTTGCTGAAGAAAGGAAAGGTATGTTTTTATAAAGTGATATGATTGTACATCAATGATTACAACGTAATAAACTGTCTATATGATTCATAATGAAACTTTGTTAAATTTATTTCCTTTGTCTTCCCTTTTAGATATTTAAACAATGAAGACTAACACATTAACATATTACTCTAAATTATTGTGTTGCTGTCTCAGTAGATAGAATGCTAACTATAGTTCATACAGTATCATGCTGAATGATTTTATGTATTCCAAAGCTAATTTTTCTATTTTCTAAATATCAATACTATTCTATAGACCTTTACAATTCATACAAGCAGTCCCATGCACAAATAAACTAAGATGGCCAAATGGTGTAGGATCATTTTCACATTATAAGCCCATAATTTGCCACTTAATGTTCCATTAAGGTAAACCTTCATATCTAACCCACTACAGAGTATAGTAAAGTCAGTGATGGCTCTTAGTATGGTCTGAACAAAGAGAGGAGTTTTTTATGAGGGGATGTAAGTGTAATTAAAAATGATATTAAATGGAAAGCCAACTGTTGATGAGTTTTGTCAGCATTTCACTATGACATTAAGTGAACAAGATTGGTGTACTCTCAAGTGACCTAGATAATGTGATCAGCAATACAAAGATGACAATGGTAAAGTTTATATTGTTTGAGCTATGGATAAATATAAGCCTAATTTCAAAGGTCATTCTTCCAGTGAATATAGTTCAAATATTATGTACAGAGGAAGTCATCTCTTAGCATATCATCTCCCAACAGTTTATTAACAGTGTTAAGTAACATCAATGAATGCATAGTGTGGAAACTTGATATATATGACTCTCCTCTTGATACTTACTGTGTGTGTGTGTGTGAATTATCTCGTGTACTAACTCAAAACAAAACAATTGAGGAACTATACCTTTTCTCTTCTCCTCTCTCACCAAACTATCTAAAGATGTTAACTAATGCTCTTTCTACTAGTCAATGTGGCTACATGTAAAAAACCTCTTGTTTAACAAATAAGAGAGTTTAGTGGTTTTTATAATATCATTTTTAGTACATGTAGTTTTTTACTTAATAGTATGGCATGTAGTTCTGAGCCACATACTAGCAATATGTATATTTGTATCATTTTATTTTATTGTTGTACACAACAATAAAACTACTTACTTAACCACACCCAAGTACACAGCAATCTTGAATTATATATCTTCTACCACAATCAATATAGTTATGATTGCTTTAATCCAGAATTACATTTCTAACTAACTTTGATGTGTGAAATATTTGATCAATGTAGGAATTTGCAAATATTATTCATCCTTTCATTCTTTTCATGATATTAATATATAATTCCAAAATATAGAATGCTATTGACAATTATTTTATAATACATATTGATATTATCTGAGTTGTTTTTTAAACAGATGAAACATTCCCAGCAAATTTGATGTTATATGAGTGGAAAACCAACTTTTGATGAATTATGTGAACATGTCGATATTAGATATGAATGGTTCACGTTTGGTGCACTTCTTAAGTTAAAAATCAGTGAACTAGATCAAATTGAACAGCATAACAAAGATAGTAATATTAAAGCTTTTTAAAAATGCTTGAATTATGGCTGGATACCAATCCCAAAGCCATGAGAAAAGAGATCATAGACACACTGAAGCAGCCAGTCATTGGTGAGAATGCTATTGCTGAACAATATTTAATGGCATTAAAAGAAAGTGAGTTAGAGAAATAATTGGGATTTGATGCTGCAGAGCCTCCAGCTGCATCTACACTACTCAAAGAAGTTAGTCATTTAATTATCATTTATAAATTTATCTATAGTGCCAATAGTGCAAGGTGGTGATAAATAT
Source organism: Gigantopelta aegis (assembly GCF_016097555.1). Taxonomy (NCBI): domain Eukaryota; kingdom Metazoa; phylum Mollusca; class Gastropoda; order Neomphalida; family Peltospiridae; genus Gigantopelta; species Gigantopelta aegis. The sequence continues at coordinate 19,214 of NW_024533887.1, read as the reverse complement.
ATTTGGCTTAGACCTAATTATCAGGATGTGTTTGATCACATGAGAGCAAAAATGGAGAAATCTTCTCCATATACTGTACATACATGTGTTTATGCTAAGGAGATTCCTTCACTAGAAGAGTTAAAAACATTTCTTCGAATATGTTTCCAAGAGCTAGAAAATGATCTGAAGGATGCTAAATCATTTGATGATGTAATGAACATACTCATAAGAGAAAATGTACTATAGTTAACATTAGTTATTTGGAGGTTATTGCCAATCATTACAACATTGAAGAAGCTAATCCGTCAAAATTGCTGCCTACAAATCAGAAGTTGATAGACTCTGTGAGGAACTCAAACTCAAAATAATATGAGGACTTCATGAGTGATCCATCCTCTCTTTTCAAATATGCGTATATGAATTTTTGTCTAAGGTGGAATCCTGATAGGAGTGTATTTAAATGATATAACAGAGCTATTATGGAAAGTAGCATTTGGAGATATTGCAGAGAACCTTAATGTTACACCACTAAAACATGAAGGTAATATAATGATAGTTATATCAAATGTCCACATTCATCTATCAGGTAGTCAGTAACACTGCCTGTATAGGGATGTCTTTGTGTTATGTTTTAATAGTTCTGTTAGCTCACAAAAAATCCAAAATTTTAATAATGTTTAATATAATTTTAGCATAGGTATCCATTTTTAGAAATCTTATTTTCTTGCACTTTGATAATGAAAGTAGTGATTTTTACGGAAATTGGGAACTCTGATGGACACCAATTTGTAAATTAAATTCATGAATAAAAACTCTGGAAACAAAATGTTCAGTAACATCTTGTCTTAAGACTTCCTACATTTAATACAGTCAAGAATTGGTTAAAGCTCTTTTTATGTCTAAGACATTCATTCATGTTTCTCTTATTTTGTAAGAAGTTGTCCTTCAAAAGATATAACTTCAGAATGAAATTCTATTGTTTAACTAATATATAGGGACTTTAATACTGCCATTCCTAACGTGACCTTTACTGCCATCCCTATGTTTGATGACGTTTTGATGATATAACTTCAGAATGAATGTGGCTATGGAAATTCTACTGTGTAACTAAATAGAAGCTTTTTACTTTACTTTTATTATTTAAGCCACTGATGAAGATAGTCGCTCTGACTATTGAAACATTTGGTGGTATATATTATTTTTGTTTGGTAAAATAAAATGAATATTGAAAATATATATATATGGCCTTTAATACTGCCATTCCTAACTGTGACCTTTACCACCATCCCTATGTTTGATGATGTTTTCAGAATTATTTAATTGTTGTTATATCATTGTTCTAGTACAATCATAATATCATAAAATTATACAACTAGTGAACACATGAAAGTACATGTTTGGAATCATGGTTCACTTTGCATGTTATTAGAACTATAATCAAGTGTACATTATCTCTATAGTACCAGGTTTATTATGGGTTTATGTAATAACATGTTTGATTGTTTGTACATATTATTTCAGTGATGTAGTAAGTATGTTTTCACTCAAAATAATATTGGGATTATTAACTACATCTTTAATGATATATTTTGTATTATTTTCAAAAGATTATTAAACAATGAACAATATTAAACTGAAATAGAAATGGAGAGTCTATTTAATTAGTTCATGTGTGTAATAATAATAATATTCAATTATTTATTATTAAAGAAAATTACTTGTTTTTTCATGTAAATTTCATACTTTAATGAAGTCAAATTCACTTAGTGAAGTGTTATACATGTACATTGCTGTAGTCATGTCTGATAGTAAAATAACTGTCCATTTTCCCCAGTGTTCATCCATTCTTTAATTGTTTCATTGATGTATTGTTTATTATAAATCAAATTGTTACATTCCAAATAACATATCTCACTAACTATATCAACTAATGTACTGACTAGTATCAGTTGATATACTTAGTGATATGTGGTTAGTGTATATCATAATTGGATGTAAACCCTAATAAAGGAGCTGGAGTAGACAGAGGACAGAGAGGAGTTTTACAAGAGGATGTAGGTGTGGTCTATAGAGAGATAGTGTTAACTAGTAAATGATGTTAAGTTAAGTGTTAACATATCAATCATTATATATTACCACATATCATAGTTACTATTAACACATATCATAGTTACTATTAACACATAATATTATATACTAGTATGGATACTATATATGTTATAGAGAAGTCATGGAATCTACAGAATCTGCAAATGAGCTCCACCTTAATTAAGCTTACTGAGCATGCGCAGATTGCTACAGCCCCACCCTTTCTTGGTCCGTGTAGCTATGGCAGCAAAAGAAAAAGCTAGGTAGATGGATGGCCACTGTTATAATCCTTATTACAATGTAATATTTTATCACATATTAGGTGGTGAAATAAAGCTTCATCTATCTCCTCATTATAAGAACTATTTTGATCGAATAAAAGCAAAATTTAGAGAATTTACTCATGCTATTGTACCTCTTATTGCTGGGAGTATTCCTTCACTTGAAGAATTTAAAACGTTTCTTGGAACACGTTTCAAAGACCTAACACCTCAATTGTCTATAGCTAAATCATTTGATGATGTTATGAAGATAACAATAAAAGAGAAATGTACTTTAACTAATATTGATTGCTTGGAGACAATAGTTGATCGTTATAACATTGAAAATGTCAGACCTCATATCTCAACATACAAATCATCAGTTGATGAGATTTGTGTGGAGTTTAAAGAACAGTGTATTGGATATAACAACAGTCTCAAGTTCTTTCAAATATGAGTTAATCATGTTTGTCCTGGATGGCAGAAAACAGATGACTTCTCTCTCAGTGACATATATGATTTGTTATTGAAAGCATTTGGAGATATCGCTAACAGAGTATCATTTAAATATGGATTGAAACGTAAGCTAATAAAATGACAATATGTGTGTTTAGTAATCTTAATGTGTACTATACAATTATATATACATATTGCATGCTCAGTTAAAAATGTTCAGCAACATTTGAATTGAGATTTATCAATAAAAAAATGGAATGGTATATACAGCTCATTCAAAATAAGTATGTTAGAGGAACAGCTGGAAAACTCAAGATCTGTATTATGGTGAAAGATATAATGAATTTGACTTTTCCAATGGTTTGTATATAAGTATGAACAGTAGACTTGTGAACACTAATAAGTAAACCTGTGTATCCTTTATGCATATATTATCATCATGTGTACTACTAACTCTGTTTTACATCAGGAGATACTGGGAGTGTTCATTGGAAACTTGATGACAATAGTGTTTTAGTCATTTGGTACCAAGTACCGAACAATGTGAAAATATTGTGAGTAGATTAAAACGAGAAAAAAGATAAGAGAAACATCACCATGGCGTATTGAACTCCGATCATCAACTACTGAAAGTGCCCAAGTACTTCTAGACAATCTTGATCAGTTTTGCAGTGAAGGAACTTTTCTATAGAGGACACTTCATTGGACAGTAGGTGTATATTAACATTGGCAGAGAAATTTACTAAAGTGAAGAAATTATTGTTTAACTCCTCCTCTCTCCCTAATGGTAGTATTCAACAAGTTCTTTATGCCGTAGCACATACTGACACTTCACTTGAGGGACTATTCCTGTGGAATGTTCCTATCACAGTTGATGATGTAATTTTATTGTCTCAAGTGATAAGTAATAACAAGACATTGAAAATACTAGACCTCTCCAACTGTGATATCACTGATAAAGGTTTCCAGTATATCTGTGAAGGAGTTGCCAAAAAATAAAACACTGACTATGTTAGCTGTCAGTAATAATCTTCAGATCACTTCAGATAGTACCAGTGCAATAGTGGAATTAATAAAAACACCTACATCATTGGAAATACTATATCTCCGCAATACTTCACTGAATGATGATGATATCATCAAAAATTAGTACTACACTAACTGAAAAACACAACATTACAACAACTTGTATTATCTGAACATCACGAGGAAATTTGCAAGACTTTTATTCCTAGTATTAAAGAGAAACTCTATTTTGTAATGGAAAAGCCAATTGAAACAGGTATGTACTATTTACTTACTTGATTCAATAATGTTATAATTAGAAAAAATTGTAATCGTATTAACAATCCCTATGTACTGGATGTCCAATGAAATGTATTGATATTACAACGTCATTGAATATTGTAGTCTCAATAGTTGGCAACTGACAAACTTTCCTTCTGCACAAGCAATGACCGGTTTACAGGTTAAAACAATGTTTCAAAGTATCACTACAATACAAAATTACAAGAAGGTCTTCATTGTCTCTACTTTTCTTATATAACCAATTAAAACTTAAAATTTAAAAGATTTATAGTATCTATTTTAACAGATATTGCAAACACATATCTATAGGATTATGTAGACCTAATTTTAAAAAAACAAAACTAGTGGTTTTAGCAACTCACTCAATCAGCCACTTTGAAATACTATATATAACAAGAAAATGAATGAAAATACAGTTTAATAATAGCTTGTCTCAAGCTGGTCATGCCTATGGCAAAAAAAAATCAGCCAAGAATGAGATCAATTATTTAGTATCTTTGTCTTAACTGCAGCTAATTTTATACCAAAGACTATTTTCATTACTATTTATTTCTCATTAATTATAGTTATTGCTTCTACTAGTGGTCATCATGATGTATATAGTATAAAACAAGAGAAAGACAGCCATATAGCTAAACTTACTCGTAAACTACAGTCTGTTACTAGAGAAAAGGAAGAGAGTCAAGAGATCATAACAACACTTCAAACAAAACTCCGAGAGTATAAACAAACAGCTCTTAAAGACTACAGGTTGAAAATACAAGAATCATGTATTTTAGTTACCATACTTTACTTTAGATATTTACAGTTATCTTCCTGAATTAGCTGTTATTCTACAACCAGTTCAAGAGGATTGGGAACAACTTGGTCTACAACTTAATATAGATCAGTCTGTACTGACTGATATTAGAAGTAAAAGTGATTGTTCAGAACGAATAAAATGTTTGTTAGAGGAATGGGCTCTAGAAGGAGGTACATTGACACAACTTGAAAAGGCCTTACTTTATCTTGGCGAGAAAGAGATCATTCCTGGTATGTTATATACCATAGTGTCAATTTTAGTTGTGATTTATCAGGTGATCAAGGCATTATTTCTTTGTTTTCTCAATGATTATAATAGTTGCTTCTACTATTTCACTGTATCATTGATATATACAATATGATAGCCTTTTTAGTAAACACTGACATATTGCTCTTCTTCAACCATATTTCAGTAGCTTAATTGATACTAAGAGCAAAAAGCGACTAGTTATCAGAAGAATCCAAGGCTCAAAAACATAGTCAATGTAATTTTCTGAATTTGATAATGATTGTCAAAATTACTATTACCTATCTACTTAAATCTTTTTTTTTTTGATTTTCAACCATTCTCTTACCTTAATTATTTTCTGTAGTCATCTATCCTCACCCCATATTATTTCAAATTTTAAGATTTTTACCTTTTCTGTATATTAGGTTATACCAATATAAACAGTGAAACTACAGCCACAAGACCAACCATTGACTAACACTTTATCAGGTACATGTACATTAATTGAGATATAACTATGTACCTAATGTAAATAGAGAAGATAAAACTATTGGACAGAATGTGTAAAGCAAGAACTTCAGACCTTAAAAAGGGTCCCAGGCATGAAGAAGGTGAGCTATAGTACTGTTAGTAGTACATACCATATATGGTTATGTTCTATAGCTACTGATAAAGTGTTAGTAGAGAAACAAGAAGAGATTGAGAAGTTGACCAGAGAGAAAGAAGGTAAGCTATAGTACTGTTAGTAGTACATACCATATATGGTTATGTTCTATAGCTACTGATAAAGTATTAGTAGAGAAACAAATAGAAATTAAGATACTTCAAGAAAAGATAACAAGACTAAGTTTAGAGCTAATAAAGAAAGAAGGTAAGCTATAGTACTGTTAGTAGTACATACCATATATGGTTATGTTCTATAGCTACTGATAAAGTATTAGTAGAGAAACAAAAAGAAATTGAGATACTTCAAGAAAAGATAACAAGACTAAGTTTAGAGCTAATAGAGAAAGAAGGTAAGCTATAGTACTGTTAGTAGTACATACCATATATGGTTATGTTCTATAGCTAATGATAAAGTATTAGAGGATAACCGAGAAGAGATTGAGAAGTTGACCAGAGAGAAAGAAGGTGAACTATAGTACTATTAGTAGTACATACCATATATGGTTATGTTCTACAGCTACTGATAATGTATTAGTAGAGAAACAAGAAGAGATCGAGAAGTTGACCAGAGAGAAAGAAGGTATCTATAGTACTATTAGTAGTATGTACCATATATGGTTATGTTCTATAGAGAAACAAGAAGAGATTGAGAAGTTGACTAGAGAAAAGGAAGGTTAATTATAGTACTGTTAGTAGTATGTACCATATATGGTTATGTTCTATAGCTATTGATAAAATATTAGTGGAGAAACAAGAAGAGATTGAGATATTGACCAGAGAGAAAGAAGGTAACCTATATAGTGCTGTTAGTAGTACATACCATATATGGTTATGTTCTATAGCTACTGATAAAGTATTACAAGAAGAGATTGAGAAGTTGACCAGAGAGAAAGAAGGTAAGCTATAGTACTGTTAGTAGTGTGTACCACATACGATTATGTTCTATAGAGAAACAAGTTGAGATTGAGAATTTGATCAGAGAGAAGGAAGGTTAACTATGATATTGTTAGTAGTAGAAACCATACATGGTTATGTTCTATAGCAACTGATAAAGTATTAGTGGATAACCGAGAAGAGATTGAGAAGTTGACCAGAGAGAAAGAAGGTGAACTATAGTACTATTAGTAGTACATACCATATATGGTTATGTTCTACAGCTACTGATAATGTATTAGTAGAGAAACAAGAAGAGATCGAGAAGTTGACCAGAGAGAAAGAAGGTATCTATAGTACTATTAGTAGTATGTACCATATATGGTTATGTTCTATAGAGAAACAAGAAGAGATTGAGAAGTTGACTAGAGAAAAGGAAGGTTAATTATAGTACTGTTAGTAGTATGTACCATATATGGTTATGTTCTATAGCTATTGATAAAATATTAGTGGAGAAACAAGAAGAGATTGAGATATTGACCAGAGAGAAAGAAGGTAACCTATATAGTACTGTTAGTAGTACATACCATATATGGTTATGATCTATAGCTACTGATAAAGTATTACAAGAAGAGATTGAGAAGTTGACCAGAGAGAAAGAAGGTAAGCTATAGTACTGTTAGTAGTGTGTACCACATGCGATTATGTTTCTATAGAGAAACAAGTTGAGATTGAGAAGTTGACCAGAGAGAAGGAAGGTTAACTATAATATTGTTAGTAGTAGAAACCATACATGGTTATGTTCTATAGCTACTGATAAAGTATTAGTGGATAACCGAGAAGAGATCGAGAAGTTGACCAGAGAGAAAGAAGGTATGCTATAGTACTGTTAGTAGTACATACCATATATGGTTATGTCTACAGCTACTAATAATGTATTAGTAGAGAAACAAGAAGAGATCGAGAAGTTGACCAGAGAGAAAGAAGGTATGCTATAGTACTGTTAGTAGTACATACCATATATGGTTATGTTCTATAGCTACTGATAAAGTATTACAAGAAGAGATTGAGAAGTTGACCAGAGAAAAAGAAGGTAAGCTATAGTACTGTTAGTAGTGTGTACCACATGCGATTATGTTCTATAGAAAAACAAGTTGAGATTGAGAAGTTGACCAGAGAGAAGGAAGGTTAACTATAATATTGTTAGTAGTAGAAACCATACATGGTTATGTTCTATAGCTACTGATAAAGTATTAGTGGATAACCGAGAAGAGATCGAGAAGTTGACCAGAGAGAAAGAAGGTATGCTATAGTACTGTTAGTAGTACATACCATATATGGTTATGTTCTACAGCTACTAATAATGTATTAGTAGAGAAACAAGAAGAGATCGAGAAGTTGACCAGAGAGAAAGAAGGTATGCTATAGTACTGTTAGTAGTACATACCATATATGGTTATGTTCTATAGCTACTGATAAAGTATTACAAGAAGAGATTGAGAAGTTGACCAGAGAGAAAGAAGGTAAGCTATAGTACTGTTAGTAGTACATACCATATATGGTTATGTTCTATAGCTACTGATAAAGTATTAGTAGAGAAACAAGAAGAGATTAAGATATTGACCAGAGAGAAAGAAGGTAAGCTATATAGTACTATTAGTAGTATGTACCAAATATGGTTATGTTCTATAGAGATAAGGAGTATATGGCTATATATGTACCTATCACATTTGTAGTGTGTTATTACTAATTACTTTTATGGTTATATTCTATAGTTATGATAAAGTATTAGTAGAGAAACAAGAAGAGATAGAGAAATTGACAAGTGAGAAAAAAGGTAAGCTATATAGTACTGTTAGTAGTACATACCATATGTATGTTCTATAGCTACTGATAAAGTATTAGTAGAGAAACAAGAAGCAATAAAGACACTGCAAGAGAAAAATAGTCTCACTGTCTTTACAATTAACAGAGAGCAAAGAAAACATCAGAAATTTGAATGTGAAAATGAAAGGTAAAATTAATAGCAATCATTATAATTAACATGTATGTTTATTGAAAAAAAATGGGCTTCAAGCACCAGTCAAGCATTTGAAAGTTTGTGCTTAAAACACTTTTAAGCACAAGCACTCAAGTGCTTGCCCCATGTCTGCTGTGGCAATACCAATAGCATCAACCTTATTATCATTGTCTTGATTAAGATGAATGGCAGACAGCTATTGCAGCTGAGCGTAAAAAGACAGAAGAGGAAATTGAGAAATTAAAATCAAATCTAAAAGACAAGGAAGGTATAATCTATAATATTATTGAATATAATTACATTTATTGATTAGCTGAGTTGCAGTTGGTAGAAGAAAATAAACGATTAGAGGTCAAGAAAAAAGAAGACAAGATTCAGAAATTAAAATCAAGTCTCAAAGAACAGGAAGGTATTTACATTTCTGAATTAAAAAGGGATGATTTAGATGTTGAAGATATGAAAAATGTTATACTTAGCTGAATAAGAAATATGAAACTTATTTAATCTATTTCTTTATGATTAGCTGAGCTAAAGATGATGAAAGAGCAACAGCTATCAGAGATCCAGAAGAAAGACAGTGACATAGGAAATTACAATCAGCTCTCAAAGAAAAGGAAGGTATGAGCTATGAAACATAATTATTACTTCTTCTAAAATTATTATAACTATATCATTCTTAATAAAGAGGAATTATAATCAACCATATTATAGTTATATATAAGCCAGTGTTCTATAAAGGAGATACTAAGAAGAATAGTGTTATTATTAATTTTTTCTCACTGAATATAATAGTTCTTCTACTATTTCACCATAAGATTAATGTATATAATATGATAGACTTTTTAAACAAGAATTTACTTAGTGTTCTTCTTCAACCATATTTCTGTAGCTCAGTTGATACTAGTAGTCTTGTCTCAAACTGATCATTCCCAAAACAAAAAAAATAGTTATAGGAATGACACTAATCATTTAATAATATTTTTTTAACTGTAACTACTTTTATACCAAATACTATTCTTGTTATTATTATTTTCTCATTGATTATAGTTACTGCTTCTACTAGTGATCATCATGACTTATATAATACAAAACAAGAGAAAGATAGATATATAGTTCAACTTACTCATGAACTACAGTCTGTTACTAAAGAAAAAAAAGAGAGTAAAGAGATCATAACAACACTTCAAACAAAACTCCAAAAATATAAGCAACAGCTCTTAAAGACTACAGGTTTAAATTGTAGCAATTAAGTATTTTATTTACTATATATTACTTCAGATATTTCCAGTTATCTTCCCACACTGGCTGTTATTCTACAACCAGTACAAGAAGATTGGGAACAACTTCGTCTTCAACTTAATATAGATCAGTCTGTACTGACTGATATCAAAAGTGAAGGAAATTGTCAGAACAAATGATGTGCTTATTAGAAGAATGGGCTTTAACTGGAGGTACATTGACACAACTTGAAGAGGCCTTACTTTATCTTGGCAAGAAAGACGTCATTTCTGGTATGTTATATATGATAATGTTAACTTTAATTGTGATTTATCAGTTGATCAAGACATTATTTATCTTGTCGTCTTTTATTTTCAGATTTACAAGCTCTACATGAGAAGAAGAGTACTGTTATTGAAACTAGTGAACAGATCTCTACCAAATCCAATGATAAATCAGGTAACCTACATACTATATATTATAGTTATATATAAACCAGTATTCTGTAAAGAATATATTAAGAAAGTACATGGCTATATATATACCTATCACATTGTATAGTGTTATTATTAATTATTTTCTCACTGAATATAATAGTTACTTCTATTATATCATGATGTCATTGATATATACAATATGATAGAATTTTTAGCAAACATTACATAGTGTTCTTCTTCAACTATTTTTTATACTTTGTATTTATTAATTTATAGTATTATGATCACTTAATTAGCTACTGTATATGATAAGATCTTTAATCATTATTTTATAGACTCACAACAAAACAATTAAGACAATGGATGTATCTATTGATGTCACTGAGACATCAAATAACAGTGAGTGAATGATTATTATATATTTTTAATAAACTTAATTCAATTGTTATTAAAACATTTGTGATTCCAGTAATATATAGTATGTAGAGTTGTAATTCCTTCATTGGTAGAAACATTATATTGTATAGCAAGAAAATTTAGTAGAAATTATATTTGATGGATTAAACTATAATCTAGAAAATTAAAAGATTAATTTGGCTGTCCTTCACTCTACATTGACACATTTGACTTGCTCTTCTGTTAGTGAAGGAGCAGTCGTTGTATATGTAGACACTGATTATTTTGAGAAATATTTGAGTCATTCCTGTTTAAGTGTTTCTTTCTCAATTAAAAAAAGCCACCCACTACATATAAATTAATATTGGTATTAATATTGGTGGTACATACATAAATACACTAATCCACCAAATATTCTGTCTATGCAATATATGATTATATTAATGATCATGTAGTTAATGAACAGTACTGATTGTAATAATGTGTAATTGTTTGTTGTAGAAACTTTACAACAAACGCTGGAAACTGAGAGAAAAATGAGCAAAATGAAGACAAAAGAATTAGAGAAATTGAAAGGTATATTATTATATATTACATACTATATCTATATATAATGTAATTTACATGTAATTACCTTTGTTGACTTATAGATAATGAGAAAGAATTACTTTCTAAATTAAAAGAAAAAGATCAAGAGATAGAAAAACTAAAGGAAAGAGTGACATCATTGACAGCAGAAGACAAGATCATTCAACAAGGTATGTACCAGTTTATTATATGTAATTATGTTCACTAAGTAATAGTTAGAACAAAGAATGAAATTAACAATTTTGTTTTATCAAACATGTTTATATTATATCATCACAATTATCTTTTTATATTTTTATTGGACAGAATCATCTCAAGTTACAAGGAAAAATGTGACTCTCCAAACAGAATCAATAGAACTGTCAGTAGATAAACAAGATGTGTCAGTTCAATTTGATTATCTCATCTTATCAGATGGTACTACTATTTTATAATTGATCATCTTTATATTGAGTGTTTATAGATACTCTCAAAGGTGTGTGTATTGGAGGTGAGAAAATGTTCCTAATTCAAGGAGATTCTGCTCAGTTCTTCAACTGGGAACAATATGGATTGAGAATGACAATACTTGAAGGCACTTTGTCTCCAACAGATACCTGTGAAATTGCTGTTAGAGCATTAGTTGGTGGACAGTTTCAATTACCTGAAGACACAGAATTAATTAGTGTTGTTTATAGTATATCTGTGTCTAAGCCACTTCTCAAACAAGTCAAATTAGATATACAACACTGTGCAGATCTAGTCACTCAAGATCATACATACTATCTGAGTTTTGCTACAGCTTCTGTTAATACTGGACTCCCTTATCAGTTCAAACTTGAAGAAGGAGGACAGTTCCACATTAATGATCAATATGGCAGTATTTACCTTTCTCAGTTCTCCTTATGGGCAATTTTCAAATTTATCAAGAGATTGCTGGGATATCCTACAAGTAGTGAATCATCTTCTGGTGATGAGTCACTCTTTGTAGATACTCAAGAGTATAGAAATGAAGTCAGTTCAGCAGAAGGTATACTAAATTTTTTAAAAAATGCTGTATCATGAACTTTCTCATTGTAGACAATTCACTAATAACGAGTTCTGGTATTGGAGCTATAGACAGAGCACAGTTATTGACACTCTCCTTATCAACTGATGATAAGCCCAGTTCTATAGACATATTTACATCTAGTTCAGAACATAGTCCACAACTTCTTTACTCATCAACTCTACCTAGTAAACAGTTCAAGACAAAAAGGTAGACTAATAGTTTTGACAACATTGATAATGTTCCTGTAGATGTTAGCAAACCATTTCCTGATAACAAATATGTAGCTCAGATAGTATATGAGGATAAAGGTCATGGTACCAATACTAAATGGTTAATGTACTTCATGGTTGCTAAATGTCTCAATGGTTCGCTAGAGGTGAGTAAAACAATGATAGAGTTGTATAATATAATACAATATATTATATATAGTATATAAAGAAATCTCTTCCACCTCATGTTGAGAAAGATGTTAGCCTATTCTTCACATTTGAAAATGATGATGGTTGTATTGAATTAATTCTTAATGAACAACAAGAGTATCCTTTTAATGGATGGAATATCTACCCTCACCAAGAGCCAGTGGTATATAGGGCTCTATAGATGTACATGTGTTGATAAGTATTTTTACAGGCATTATATAAAAGTGATGTGGACATGCTTGTTTCTCAAAACCCTCCATCTAATTGTGCTTCTGTACTGATCACAGTGTCTGCTATACATGGACCTGATACAGTGGTTGAAATAAAATATAGCATACCATTGAGAGGAATTAAACCTGATAACAAGAAGATAAATATTATACGATCTCTTGATAATAGTAGAAATGGTGAGTAGTAATATATTACATTATGTATGGTCATGTTCTTTTTAAGAAGGAACATCAAGTATAACTTTACCTTTTGAGAATAATTCTACTACACAAAGTAAGTGTATTTATTATCATATATTATTAATAGCTAGTGTGTGTGTTGTGAGAGTTTTATCTCAATTGACAGGTCATTCTTCTCCAGAAGAAGTATTTAGGACACATTATGCTGAATTATCACATCTTGTCTCTGATTCCAATAACAGACTATCTCTAGCAGATGAACTGTTCAGTACTAGACTTATTACATTAGATTGTTATAATAATGTTACAGATAATGCCACAAAGACAGACAAGGAGAAAGGTGTGTCCTACTAATGAAAGGTCTAATGACTTCTATCAATACACAGCCCCAGTTATTAACAAAATTAATTAATGTTCTGAATAAATTAGAGGTATTTAGATCTGTATCTGAGAAAATACAACATGACCTTTTTCATATCATTAGAAATCATTAGTATTGTTGTTATTAATGTATTATTTAAAGAGAGAAAGTGGATTTGTTTCTGTCAAATTAAAATATTTTGTCTCTATAACTTTTCTTAAGATAATTTTGTTAGAGTCATTTATGAATTCCTACAGCTACTGTTTTTACTAAAAGGAGTTCAAGATGAATATATGTATTATAAATATAAGTTATTTATTGCCAAAAATATTTTATTAAATGGCTTCATCACTATAATAACCTCTTCCAGATACATGGCAGTAGCTAAGTACTGTTAGTAGTATTTGTGGTGCCCAATCATACATTACTGGTACAACTGACCACCACAGATTCTTCAGGCACCATTGGGTACTACTACTACTACTGACAGCTATAGCAAGTAAACAAACCAAATCTTCTGTTCTGTTCCTAAAACATTTCTTTCTGATACATGGATGTACTACAGGTCCATGGAAACTTATTAATTAAATGTAATAATATTATATGATCATCATCTTCCTGGCTTTCTAGCAGTGATACATACATATTCATTCATTTATTAAATGTTAAACGTGTTCATTACAGTATGACTTATAATCACATAACTATAACCATATGAATAGCATGTTAATTATAATAGTTATATAAAATTTGTATTGATCATAATTACAAATTTTGCATACATACATTCATGTTAAAAATATAAGACATCAACCTGTTTCAGTTAAATGTAAGCTATTAAGACAAAACAGCTTATGTATTAGTATTATTATATTATATGGTCTTTTTTGATGCACAATTAAATTTTATTCAAAATACTATTGATCATCATGATATCTACGTGACTACCAGTTTGTGCATATTTTAAAGCTTATAATCAGATCAATGCTTCACCATTTCTAATTATACAATTAGGACAGACACTCAATATGTGTGTGGTAAATATAGTCAGATCATATTACACTATATAGCTGCTGAGGTGTAACTATAATCTATGATATTCATATTCTGTTACATTTCTGGCAGTGTATAATTATTACATGTTCATGTATCCTAGCAACATAATACTGTTGTATTCATATAATAAACATCATTGACTGTATTTTTAATAAGTAACAAGTTAAATATCATTTGTTAATAACTAGTTATGAAGAAAATAACTTTATTAATATTTGACTGTAACTGATCATGTTGACAAAATAGAGTCTTTTGTAAAATGTGGACAATTGAGTTGATCGTTTTTATTTTCTCTCAATAACTTATAGTAATAATAAAAGTTAACTGAAAGATTTTATTAACATGACAATATATAAGTCACACAATATGGTATACTTTAAACACATAAGTATATTAATATGACTTATCATGTAGTCTACTATATTTAGTAAACATTCCTCCTCTAAAGTAATCTGTTATAGTGTTAACAAAACAGTTTACATGACTCAGTTTTGGGTAACAAACAACTTGGTATTCATAAGATGTTGCATTCTGTGTATGGAGGTAACAGCATTCGTCCATTCTTAATTGTTTCATTAGTGTATTAGTTATTATGAATCTAATTGTTACATTCTATAAACGGTTACTACTCGGCAATCTTAAACAGGAAACTCACGAAAGTTGAATTATGCAGACTTCCTGTTTAAGATGACTGCGTAGCAACCGTTTATAAGCAAGTTTACAAGCAAGCGTTCGGTCAAAATTTTTTGGCACGCCTTTTCTCAGATTTGGTGACTATTGTTATATAGCAAGAATTAGTGTTAACAATATTCGTTTTCTTGTTTTGTGCAGCTATGGCATCAAAAGAAAAGCTAAGTAAGATGCACACTGTTATAGTTCTCATTACAATGTAATATTTATCACATATTAGGTTGTGAAATAAAGTTTCATCTATCTCCTCATTATAAAAACTATTTTGATCGAATAAAAGCAAAATTTGGAGAATTTTCTCATGCTATTGTATGCGATATTGCTGTGGGTGTTCCTTCGCTTAAGCTTGAAGAATTCAAAACGTTTCTTGGAGGATATTTCAAAGACCTAAAACCTCAATTGTCTATAGCTGAATCATTTGATGATGTTATGAAGATAACAATAAAAGAGAAATGTACTTTAACTAATATTGACTGCTTGGAGACAATAGTTGATCGTTATAACATTGAAAATGCCAGACCTCATATCACAACTTACAAATCATCAGTTGATGAGATTTGTGTGGAGTTTAAAGACAATGTATTACACCTAAAAGCAGTCTCAAATTCTTTCAAATATGAGTCCATCATGTTTGTACTTGGATGGTACCGAACAGATGACCTTACTTCAATGACATATATGGTTTATTACAGAAAGCATTTGGAGATATAGCTAACAAAGTATCATTTCATTATGAATTGAAACGTAAGCTAATAAAAAATAAAAATATTATACGTTTAGTAATCTTAAGATTTTAGCTACATGCATATATTGTCTATGATGTTTACTATATAATTATTTAGATCTTGAATGCTACATATACTTTGATTAGTTGGTTTTTTATTCTGCCTTTTAAATGGAAAGGAGACTGTAGACAATCCTATACTCAATTGCTTATGTCTATTTTAAGATATTTGAGGTATTGTTTTCAATCATATTGAATCCCAAATAAGAAATATTGTAATTTCATGCAGTTCAGTGTTATGTCTGATGATTATACCTAGTCTTGGATCCCATCCTTATGCTTTTTGATGAGTGTGAACTAGATGTAGATTTTAAAATGCTCGACAACATATGAATTAAATATTTTAAAAATAGAATAATATATATAATGTATGTTAGCTAGCTATGAAAAATTCAAGATCCTCTGTATATATAGTCAGAGATATAATGAATTTGAATCTTCCAATGATTTTTATATAAGTATGAACAGTAGACTTGTGAACATTAAGTAAAATTGTATGTCCTTTATGAATATATTTAACATCATGTGTACTACTAACTCTGTTATATAACAGGAGACACTGTGAGTGTTCATTGGAGACATGATGACGATAGTGTTCTAGTCATTTCACCAAGTATTGAACAATGTGAAAATATTGTGAGTAGATTGAAACGAGAAAAAAAAGAGAAGAGAAACATCATTATGGCGTATTGAACTCCAATCATCAATTGCTGAAAGTGCTCTAGTAATTATAGACAACCTTGATGAGTTTGCAGTAAGGGAACTTTCTATAGAGGACACTTCATTGGACAGTAAGTGTGTATCGACATTGTCAAGAAAATTTACTAAAGTGAAGAAACTATTATTTAACTATTCCTCTCTCCCTATTGGTAGTATTAAAGAAGTTATTTATGCTCTAGCACATACTGAGACTTCACTTGAGGGATTATTCCTGTGGAATGTTCCTATCACAGATGATGATGTAATATGCTTGTCTAATGTGATAAGTATTAACAAGACATTGAAAACACTAGATCTCTCCAACTGTGACGTCACTGATAAAGGTGTCCAATGTATCTGTGAAGGGGTTGCTAAGAATCAAACACTAACTATGTTAGCTCTCAGCAATAATCTTGGGATCACCTCAGGTAGTACCAGTGCAATAGTTGAACTAATAAAAACACCTACATCATTGGAAATACTATATCTCCGCAATACCTCACTGAATGATGATGATATTAAGACCAATTAGTACTGCACTAACTGAAAGTACTACATTACAACAGCTTGTATTATCTGAACAACACGAGAAAATTTGCGAGACTTTTAAACCTAGTATTAAAGACAAACTCTATTTTGTAATGGAAAAGCCAATTGAAACAGGTATGTACTATTTACTTACTTAATTCAAGTATGTTATATTTAACAAAATTATAACAATATTAACAATTCCTATGTATTTTGATTATACAATGAAATGTATTGTCATTACAAAATCATTAATATTGCAGTCTCAATACTTTCAACAGTCACTTGACATAATTAACAAGGAAAATGGATGAAATTTTTTTTTACAGTTAAGTAGTCTTGTCTCCAACCAAGTCATATGCATGCCATAGCCAAAAAATCAGCTGAAGATAAACCTAATCATTTAGTCGTTTTTTTCTTAACTGCATGCACAGCTACTTTTATACCAAAGACTATTCTTATTACTATCATTATTTCTCATTAATTATAGTTACTGCCTCTACTAGTGATCATCATGACTTACATAATACAAAACAAGAGAAAGATGGTCATATAGCTCATCTAACTCATAAAACTACAGTCTGTTACTAGAGAAAGAAAAAGAGTCAAGAGATCATAACAACACTTCAAACAAAACTCCAAGAGTATAAGCAACAACTTCTAAAGACTACAGGTTGAAATTGTAACAATTAATTATTTATTTTACTATATATTACTTTAGATATTTCCAGTTATCTTCCCAAACTGGCTGTTATTCTACAACCAGTACAAGAGGATTGGGAACAACTGGGTCTACAACTTAATATAGATCAGTCTGTTCTGATGATATCAGAAATAAAGAGATTCTACTGAAACAAATGAATTACCTTGTTAGAGGAATGGGCTCTAAAAGGAGGTACTTGGCACAACTTGAAGAGGCTTTACTTTATCTTGGCAAGAAAGAGGTCATTTCTGGTATGTGTAGATGGACTGTTAACTTTGACTGTGGTTTATCAGTTGAGCAAGATATTATCTTTCTTATCATCTTTTATTTATTAGGTTTATACGCTCTACAAGAGAAGGAAAGTATTGCTATTGACACTAAAGAACAGTTCTCTACCAAATCCAATGATAAATCAGGTAACCTACATACTATACATTATAGTTATATATAAACCAGTGTTAGGTATAGGAGATATTAAAAAGTATAGCTATATCACACTGTACAGTGTTATTACTAATTATTTACTCACTGGTTGCTTCTACTATATCATCATATCATTCATACTGTATATCAAGAAAATTTAGCAGGAATTATATTTGTGGATTAAACTATAATCTAGAAAATGAAAAGATTAATTTGGCTGTCCTTTACTCTACATTGACACATTTGACTTGCACTTCTATTAATGAAGGAGCAGTCATTGAGTATGAAGAAACTACTTCTTTTGAGAAATATTTCAATAAAGCCATTTCCGTTTTGGTGTTTGGTGTTCTTCTCTTTCTCAATCGAAATGCAAACTCCCCCCTACCCAAAAATTAATATTAAATTTGATGATGCATGCATCCAATCCACCAAATTTTCTGGCTATGAGGTATATGATGATATTAATAAACATAAAGTTAATGAATAGTGTGATATCTTGTTAACTTCACGTAGATATCAACTTAAAGTGTGTATATTTTTATTATAATTTTATAATAGGAGAACAAATAAGGAAGACTGTTACAACAACATAAAGAGTAACTTAAATACAAGTAGGATAAACAGTGCTAACAGAAGGTTGTGAACACTAAAAGATTAACAAACTAATAAACCAATACATAAGTGTCCAATAACACAAATTAAACAAGTCTATTTAATTGTAGTTAACATACTACCAGTCCTCCCCAAGTTAACTTAAGTAGTTACTGCTGTTGGGGTTACATGATCAAA
>NW_024533886.1:0-30357 GCF_016097555.1 Gigantopelta aegis | reverse complement strand
TCCAATATCATCACAATTTTTTCTTGGAAGTCCATGAATTGAAAAGATTTGGTCTCAATTCTTCTATGGTTCTAGAGGAAGTAATATTATGCATAAAAAAAAAAAAATATGAGCATCTAACCATTTTGAGTGAGAATCAACTAGTATGAGGAACATATATCCCATATATGTCCCGCAAAGTTGAGATGTAGTCAAATCCAAGGCTGCTCTGGCCACTACCAAGATGTTGTAATGGAGCTGAAGATGGTGATGGCTGATTTTCCTTGACCAAGATAGTACACGATTTTACTGTCATTTCATCTTTGCAAATCCCATTTTGGCCACCAATGTAACTGCGAGCAAGTACTGTCATTTTACTACAGCCTGTGTGTGTATCATGTAGTTTTGGTTAATACATACTGTCTTCCTGGTGGTGGTACAACTAATACGAGCGCCCCAAAGAATATACATCCATTCAATACCACTTAACTCTCCTTTCTAGTCCAATAAGGTAGAAATGTCATCTATCTTATTGACAACCCCTATATATATAGTAATAAACCTTTGATAAAATGGGAGGCTTTCTAGTCCAGTCTTTCATTTTGTCGTCATTCGTAGTCTTATAGAGAGGTGATGTATAAGATGCATGAGGGTCTTCTGGAACACAACAAACTGATGATGTTATGATTGATCCATGTAGACGACTGAGTGCAATCGCTTACTTACTATTTCCTTGCTTGTAGCGGATAGAATACTGATATGCACTAATGTAAGAGCCTATTTTTGAATACGTGATTAATCCATTTTGCGGAATCTCGCTAGCTTCATTAAAGAGATAAAAGGGGGGTTGATGATCTGACTCAATGTAAGAGAATCTACCATACATTGTGAAATTTCTTAGTACCAACACACTATTGAAAGTCCCACTTGCTCTAACTGAGGAGTATTTCTTTTTTGCTGCTGTTGTTAGTGTTCGGCACCATGTATATATTTGATAAATTTAATAGAATGTCGCTTATATGTAGGTCACAATTACATGTGATAGGTTATATTGCTATATTGCTGACAACTATATCATTATTTCTTAAACGTGTAGCTGTGAGGATTAGGTATTACTAGCGTCCTCTATTTGATTATCGGAGCATTTTATTATTTACTTCAACTAATTTTTTAAAAAGGATAGCAAACAAAAGAGAGACTAAACTCATCCATACTATTTTCATGTGCCAAAACTATGGAAATATAAAATTAAAACAAAAATATGTCCTAAAACATTAGCATATAAAAACCTTACAAATGCATGTAAAAATGTTATTAAATATGTTGTTTTTTTTGGTTCTGTCACCATTTCTATCCCTGCGAGTGGTCACAGCAGTTATAATGTACATTACTATGATGGACAGTTATAATTATGCAACTAATTCCACTGCGAGCCTAAAAAAATTAGTAAATCTGTGTACACATTAATGAATTTACTTACAGCTGCTCCAGTAATGTTTTTATAGTAGCATCTCTATTGCAAGTTATATCAACACCAGTTGTCTTGGAGCTAAAATATTTTAAAATATAACATATATAAAGTACAACTTATGGTACATTGCATCAGAATAAAGAGCATTAATACATTATGCACGTTTCAAAATTGTACTTCCATTAAATAATATAATACTAAACTCACAATTCATTTAACTGTATCACAGGCAAACTCCCCATCCTGCACATATAACAATAGCAGCAGTAAAGCAAAAATACCAGTAACTACAGTAATAGAATGTCCACTACTAACAGTATATTATTCCTAGAATGAACAAGTAACTTCAACACATCATGTTTATAGTACATATCCACTGACCTCATAAATCCGCAGCCATTTTAAAATGCTCAAAATTTATCAAAGCACATAGTCCTACACCAGCTAGTACCTCTCCTGCAATTGAATATCGACAAGTTGAAGTACTGGGCACAGGATTGTCCTCTTTAAAAAAAAGGACACAATACTCCATTCCCAAGTCACTTTTAATACTAGATTGTGCTTCTCCAAAGAGGTCCTGCAGCTGTGATTGCAAGAACAAGTGACAACAAATATAGAACAGTAGAAAAAAACTGTTTGCAAAAATTAATACTGATTTGCTACTTTTTTCTTGCTTAAACAAAGCCATTGCTCGTAAGGATTGTATAAAAAACTAAAAGAATGTTATTTGTATCACAAAGAGTACGCTTATAGTTTGAGAAGTGATTCCTCGCTTTTATATCAAACTCGCAATGAATATGCACCACCAAAATGGCGCAAAAATGCGAGAAAACGCCCCTAATTCGAATAAACCGCGACATCGTTTGCACAATCCAATAGTTTTAAAATACCTGGACTGGCTTTTTAATAGAAACTACAATTATTATAGAGAAAAGTTGTAAACCTGTATTCTTCAAGGAAGTAGCTTCACCCAAGATCAATAAGAAGCTACACAAAAACGAAAACGAAAGGTGCGACCAAAGCATAGACCACTCCTGCTTTTACTCCATATGCAAATTCCTCCAAACCCCGACAGGATGTGGGTGTGGTTTCAGGACTCTCTAGTAGACACCCATTAATACACATAATCTGATACGTATTGAAAATTGTATGTTCACAGTAACAATTTATATTTATTTCCAAAACTGCCAGCATGATAAGCCACACTACTAGCACATTAGTTAAAAAATACAGGTATATTACTTTGAAAATAATTGCAATCTTGGATATGTCATGCCTCATCATTTAATTGTCACATACAATGGTCGATACTCTTTTTTTTCATTTGCCATTAATTGTATTACAGAAATCTTTCTTTTGTACCTCTGGCAACATAATTAATAAACCCAAAAAATGATAATGTTTGTTATTCATAGACCTTATTGTTTAAGAGTGCGTATCAAAAACAACTCTAATAAACCACACATGTCACTATCCCACATTACATGAATACTTATTACATTACAATTGCAACTAGACATGAAATAATAGTATATTTTTTAGGAAAACAACAACATGATCTGGTGCATTTACTCGTTGTCTATAGTTAAATTCATGTCTTGGATATTTAAATCAAATTAAATATGTAACAAGTTTTTAACTTTATGTGGCAAATCTCTCTTGAATAAGTTGGAACAACTATACAAGCCTGCACAATACATCACTTGCTATGTATATTATGGGAAAACTTATTCAAAATGTGATGGAGTGTCATAAAATGAGAACTAGTGATGAGGGGATGCAACATTCCCCTCAAAATCATAAGCTGTCTAACTGTGAATTAGCTAAATCATACATATACTGTTCGCAGAAAAATCATATTTCCTGTCTTGAAATGGAATACAGGTTGTATGATATTTCTTGTAACTGTAAACATTTTAATTAAGATGACATATAGTCAAAAAACAGTTTTTCCTCAGTTTATGATAAATATTGCAAATAATAGACAAAGGTACCTTAATTGAGGACCTAATATGATAAAGTACATGTATATTCTTGTTCCAGGGCCTATTCCTATACATTGGCCAGTGTATGAATTCTCTTAAATTATCTAAATGTTGAAAATTGGAATGTGATATATGTCCTTTGTTATATTGCAAGTACTGTCAATTACAGTACTTTCAAACATATTGAACAAGTACAATATGCTTATAAAGTTAGAGATATATTATACAATTCTAATAAACTAACAAAGCTTAATAAGGTAAATCAATCATATACTTAAAGGTTGCAGTGATTGTTGTATAAAAACAAAGCCATTGATAATTGATAATTGATACTTGTGATTTTAAAGTCACCTCCCTATTAGGTTTGGGTCTTGAACCAGTAAGGAAGCAACACATTGCACATAATAGTATGGAGAAACAGATCTAAAAGTACAAAAACAAACTGATCCCATGATGAATGCAAAAGAATGGATTGCCAAGTGTAGGGCAATATACAGGTAGCCAATACAAACAAAGACAGACTAGTGATGGGATACATGTATCAAGTTACAATCATGTTTTATTTTAAACCTAGGTTGTTCCAGGAAACTTAATATTAACAGTCTTGAAATATTATACCAGTTCGAATGACATTTGCTTTGCATGTAACCCCTAAATATTGTCACATTACACTCACCCGAATATTTCCCAGTCAATCATAATATTGTTGATAATGAAATATATAATAGCTAATATACATATATTATTTTCAATAAATTTGGACAAACACAAAGACGATAAGATAACTGATGAGCATGTATGTAGGTCAGTTTGAACTGTACAAATACAGTATTGCACACTAGAATGAAATTGTAACAGCACATAAATTAATTCAATATTGATAATTTTTTATACTTTTTGCAGTGTGAATTTCTCAAAATACTAGTTTGATATATAACATACTACAAACTACACTCTTGAAAACTAGAAGTAAACTGTTTTTTTTAAAACAATTGTTTCTTGGGATATGATAACAAGGTTACCTACTTTATTCATTCCATTTTGATTGTAGTTACAGATATTGCCTCTGACTATAACAATTAATAAACACATAAGTAATAATGTCTGTTATCATAGACTTTATTGTTTAAACTGTGTTGTTTCAAAAACAATTCCAAGAAACCACACATATTATTATCTATGTTCTGGCTACTACAGTATACCTGATATTGTAGTACACCTGGTACTAGTTATGAATATCCTTCAACACATGACATGTGACTGTAGTATTTCTATAGCTAAAGTATAAGTAATAAATAGGTAACACATTACAACTTTAATTGGAACAAATCTACTTTGAGAGGTCAAAATTAATTATAGATATAAAAATCATTTGAACTTAAACATATAGTTTATAAGACTTTATTTACCATTCATATTTTTTTCTAAAGTATTATAAGAGATTAAAACTGTTCTTAATATGTAAGGAGTTCTAACTTAAATGTTATCTTGTTATCAATGATTCTTTTTGCATGTTACACTAGTAAGTTAGTTAGAAACCTGCAAAGAGAGCATTGGATTGAGTGTTTAATAGCACATAGATAAATTTTATTAAAATTCATTAATATTAAAAATGAAGAAAAAGTCGGTAAGAATATATTTCTTCATCGAAACTTTACTGTGTGTAACTGTGGTATAATTTTACGCAGATATATTCCTCATTTGTTCCTAAAATTTGTAAAAACACATTAATGGTTTCCTCCTAAGTCATATATAATTATACTGTTCTAAGAAATCATATTGCCTGTTGTGAAATTGCCTTTAAAACATTACTTAAAGACAAAGACGGTGACTACTTAAGCATGTTGTAACCTGGGCTTAAAAGACCCCAATCTTATGTGGGGGCGGGCAGCAAAACATCAAGACATTCATAATACACCAAAAGAATAAATGTGCAAAATTAGTACAAAAGAATTGTTGCCATGACGCTGGTAACATGGTGAATGCAAACAAGTATAAAGTAATGTTTATGGTATAGAAATAATATGACACAAACAGTACAGAATTAGACTGGTAATATGATACATGTAATAGCTAATTATATTCATGTTCATCCTTTTGTTCCCAGGAAAGTTAATATAATAACAAATTGTTTTGAATAAATTATGCAGATATAATAACAAGTCTTCGTAACTCATCATAAACACTGTTACATGACACTCACTTCAATACTTCCCTTTAATCATAATATTGTTGACTAAAGCTAGGTCAGTGTGTGATTACAGTACAATTCCTGGAATTTAAAAATGCTTTTATACAGTGATAAGAAATCATAAATTCCTACTAAATTATAAATCATGATATTTTTAGATACCACTCTCTTTAATTCGTGTATTTTAGGTAAATGTATTTACCAATGAAGTTGAATGAACTGTTCAGATTTATTTCAAAGAATTAGTGTTTATTTTAAAATTAACATACCAGTAGATCTGCATGTGTTGCATGCACAAGTCATTTATTGAGGTCCAAATGCAATTTGGCCCCTTTTGAGAAAATATGAATACTTTGAAAACAGTTTTTCTAGCAAACATTGAAGTTGTCTGTTTTGAAACAGTCCACACAATAGAGAATACTAATAACAATCAGTTTGATACATGGTCATGAGTGATTGCTAATTTAAAACAGTTTGTAACAAGGCTAACTGTATTACACCTTCAGCATTTTTATTGAACCGAAACTGTCATAAGACAATTGCTTAATCACTATCTAAACTTTTAGAAATGCTATCCATTTCATGGATTATCTAATACTTAAGTCTTGTATTGTTCTTCCAGTAACTATATGATCCAAGTCTAACGGGTTTCTATAACTGTCTTTCTCTACTTTATAGGTAACTGTCAAAACCAAAACTACTCTGTCTTTTCTTATTCCCCACTGTCTCTTTCTGACATCCCTTCTCCAGGTGATGTTAATAATTTTTTATACTTGGTAATAATATCATTGACATGAACGTACGCCTCTACGATATAAGCTGGTTATATGATCACATTGATAACAACTGGTTCTCATCATGGGAAATTCCAAAAGGGATTATACCATAGTTTATAATTAGTACACCACATTCTTTTTAAAAGAACTGTTTATTCCATCCTGGGCAAGAACATATTATGCATGAGAGTAACTCAACCTTTCTCGTAAGTCTCTAAGTTAAACAGAAAATTAATATTGAAAATGTCCCTCATTCATTTGACTCTCATTAAATCAAGTACTGTTAAAAACTCTTTTTTTATGATTCTAGTTAGAAATTTTGCTTCAAGAAATGCGTAACTTTTCATTGTCAAAAAAATGAAAGAAAGCATCTCCCTCTAACAGATAGGTTGGCTCAACTCTAACTCATGCTGAAACTAAATTTGGTTCTCACACATTTTCTTTATCATTCTTGCTTAATTAGAAGTGCGAAAGATCCTTCAGTGATTGGTAGGAGCAATCCTATGAAACAAATCTGTAGCCATATTGGGATGATTACTTAATATAAATGCTTAGCTGTTGAGCCAGTCGCCGATATGCAAGTATTCTTAACATCGATTATAGTCATGTTTATTATTAACACATTTCATTTTCAAAAATTATCCTAGTATAGACCGAAATTCTCTATGTTGGTTCAGATTTCACTTTCTTTTTTGGGACATCTTTCATCAGAGATATTTCATACAGTAAAAGAACACATTTTGTCAAAAGTCGCAGTATTGACGTCGTACCACAAGTGCCATCAATATGGTGGTACATTCCCTACTAGTACCTCGCATTTGCAATGTAAAATAATTGTCTGCTAACACTCCTCCTCTAGAGTTGCTGTAGATATCTCCTCCTAAAACATATATATGAATAATGAAGACAAAATATTGATGACAACTTCCAAGAATGTATTAAATTAAAGTCTATATCACTTCTTTTTAATTTACTATAACAATTTGCGTCTATATCACTTCTTTAATTTGCTATAACAATTAGCGTCTATATCACTTTCCTTTAATTTGCTATAACAATTAGCCGTATACACTCACGAAAACAGTCCCTCTTTTGACTTTGATGATTTTATTATCAATTTCCTCATTTATTTCCCCATGTCTATTGACAAGAATGCACGATGACTCAGTCTCCCTTGATTCTAAATTTTGGCTTGCATTTAATGCTTCTTGTCTAGCTAGCTACATATTCCTATAACATCTCTCACAAGCAATCTCTTTGTCTCACTTCATCTACACATCTAAATACTACTACCTTCTAACTGAGTTATTGTCACCTTTGTATGTAGCCATATTTGATTTTTGATAGCAATTGAGACCTTAGCATGCTCTCAAAGATGGTTCCCTTTAACATCTATTGGAGCATGTGACAACTTTATGTTTATATATATAGAGTTAATAATACTGATAGTATACATTATTTTAGTTAAACACTTGAGTCTTTGTTGTCAGCAAATATGTTTGTTAGAGCATGTTAGCTGCCATTCATAATAGTGAGATTTATATATAGTTATGAGTGCAAAAGCATCTCTTTAACTCAAACTAATTACATAATCAGAAAGAAAACAAATATAAATTACATTGGCCAAAAATGAGCAATGTTTGTTCAATACCTACCTATGAACATTGACAATTATTATTGTATTTGCCACAATGTGCACTGGTGGGTAGTAAACGGTTTTTTTTCATTATGATGAACAGCATAATTCCAAATTTGTGGGAACTTGCTGTGTGTGAGCATGAATTGTGTGTAAACGCGAATTTCTATATGAATACATTTCCTCATGAACAACTTTTAGGAAAGTTATGTTAGGGACTATAACATTATATGCATCATGCTAAGTCTACTCTTTAATTCTTAGTCTTTCCTTTGTTGTGGAAAAGTGGCATTGTGGTAAGCCTATTTGAAAACATCATTTGCCAATAAAGTATACATTGCAATATGACCGCATATTATGTTTTACAGAGGGCTTTATAACTACTATTTGACATTCAATAAAGAAGTTAATTATTTTCCAGAGTACACGCAGCTAAACCGATAATTTTAAACTAACATTCTAACTATTTCAATTTGTTGCTAGGAGATTTTATGACGTAATATATGTTTGCTAAGCATTGCCTCTCGACGTCAGATTATTATTATTACGTCTTTTGCTCCGGCCTGCTTACTTAATTAATAGTTCATTTGAATTTACCGGAGAATCTAGCACACTAGTAGCATGAAGCCAGGCCCAGAGTAAGGACTACTGTAGAGGTTGTACTTTAGCAAGATCTGTGTAGAGGAGTTAGAATTATGTGTGTGATGCTAGCTGTTTAGTAGGTTTAGAAGGTATTGATGTCCATTGCTGCCAAAGATGAATTGCTAAGCCAGTTAAGTAAAATCTTTGATGAGATAGAGCTTCAGACTGATTGTAAAGTGAAGAAGTTTTATATTGGGAAGGCCATTGTTAAAAAACGGAAAAGTCGAGGCCGTCAACGAGCATATGTGTCATTTTAATCCAAGGATCCGTATACTTGGAAGAAAACGTGTGGTAGTTTCCAGATGGTGTGATCATAGAGATAACGAGTATGGAAAGATGGTTTAGTGGTGTTAGGAGCAGTAAACAAGAGATTTCTGTCCCAAAAGTATGTCATGGGAAAGTCACCACAGAGCAATATGCCATTGCCTTACAACAAAACATGATATTGCACCATTTAATGCTAATAGTAGGAGATGATCGATTACAAAATGAAACATTCTTAGTAAGTGGAAACTGATGGTGAAAAGTCAATAGCTTATGCCATTTATGTGGCATTCAATTAGAGCAACAGGCATTAAGTGAAAAATGGTTGGGATTTTTTGAGATACAGCCCTTCTTCATCAGAGGCTAGCCCACTACATGAGCAATATAATGATGATAGTATTGTGGACCTACGAACTCTTTCTAATAATGATGATAATCAATCAGATAATGATTCATTGCCACCTTTCCTCCATGTCAATTTCACCGTTAAGACAATATGAAGTGTCAACAAAAGGTACTCTGGTAAACACTATGGAAGTCAAACAGTATCGCAAGCCCTTTATCATTGAACAATCAAACAACAAAACTCGTTGACTCCATCAGACACTGAGACAAGAATGGAAGAAGATATTTACTTGGTTTGTATGATCATTCAGTGGTTTTGCCCACACAATTGTTCAACAAACCAGTTGTCACATAAAAAAAAAATGGTACAAGTGAAGTAACTGCTAATAATGAATCAACTTTCAGGTTTCATGATCAAAAACTGCTTTTACAGAGCAATGCTTCACTAGTGAATTCATCACAACAAGCAAAAATTTGAGTATTATTCTTCCTACATTACAATTCAGTGCTTCTGAAAAACAAACAAAGACAACCCAATACATCTACTTGTAAACCTATCAAACTCCACCAACATCAACAGCAGTAGAAAGCGACAAGTATGAATATACCACAACCTATGACTGTTGATTTGCCATTGCAAAATCAGTTAAAATCTAGGAATAGCCAGCAAATATCAAGAAAAAGGGCCAAGTATTTTCAACGTTTGAAAGTACAAATGCTAAATGTACAGGACCAACGGTGTCACGAAGAAAAAATTACCAAAAGTTAGTCAACAAGCACCACCGACACTTCTAAAGCTATCACCATCTTACATCATATGAGCCTCAGCAAAAAATTATGCTATCCGTTGCTAAATTTAGAAAAATTGATGGGAAGCCAACCAATATATGACCCAAAAACAGGTAATGACACCTCTAAGTTATCACCTCATCATCATTACATGTTGTTGTACCAACATGTCCTATTCCACCAAATCTAAAAACAATTGAAAGAAGCCAAGGAACATACACAAAAAAACTAGTAAGCCCTACTGACGCTATGGAAAGAAAAAACAATATGTCATCAGCCATGTTGAAAAAGTCAGACCTACCATCAGTTTCAAACAGAACAGCAAATTCATACATTCCTCCATCAAAAAAAGTAAAAACTTCTCAAGTCAAAGCACAATCACAAACTGTCACTACTAAAGCAGTAATCCCTGAAAACAAAAGATTAGAAACTCTTCAAATACATTAGAAGGTTATCCTACGACAGCCACACTGTCACAGAGTACAAAGATGTTACATCTACTTCTCAAATAGCATCTAGTAAACGTAAGGTACATGCCTCTCCTCCAAAGCCAAATTTAATTGTTCCTGTAATACAGTTAATACTTCATCTATTATTTTAGATAAATGTAGACAACTCCAAAAAAGACAAGAAATTCAGTAAGAATTTTATGAACCCACAGTCGTCTAAGGAAAGCAACACTTCTTCATCTCAAGTAGAACTGAATTTAACGACTGTGATAATCCAAAGCTACAAACAGGAACTTCAAAGTATGCAAGTATAATATATGTAATGTAGAACTAAAAAGAGAATTTATACTCAACCAATTTTAAGTATGAAACAACCTAAAGTATCAACAGTACATCGAACTAGTGGTTCAAGACCATGTACCACACATAACCAAGTCATCACCTAGCAATTATATAGAAACTGTCACCAAATCAGCCCGTTTCTTCCTAAATCTGCACCTTCTCCTATGAAAGTGCCCAAAAAAAAGAAAAACAGAAAACATGTAATTCCAGCACATCCTGTTTCTGATGTGTCAGTTATTCAGTCAAGGACGAAAGATTTTACAAAACAAAATATTTATATGCCACAATCATCTTACATACTCTTCTTTAGTATGCATTTCAGAGAAATTATATCGTATTATTGTGTTATTTAATTTAATTAGCTACCCATTTATATAAAAAAAATTTACATTGGAAAAAGACTTTGATTTTGCTATTGATCTAATAATCCTTAGTAATTACATCATATTATAATACGAGAAGTAAAATCACAAGTGTGATAATTAGGAATAGGTAATAATGTATGAATAATATTGTTTCCAAGAATATTTCCAGATGAACACATGGTATGTATTGAGTGAGCACGTTTTGAGTTAGGTCTTTATTGAGTTTTGTCATCAAGTTTGGGACTCTCTGCTCTTTATTCCTTTATAATTATTGTTGTATGTTTAGCCTATCTCGGCCTGGTTACAACATATTTGGCGATGAGAGCTGAAACGAACTCACTAACTAGATGGCACGACTACGGTGGGCAAGCTTGATGTATTCGACCGAAGCGGTACAACTTCTCGAATTACGCTCTTACAAACGTGTTTGCAGATCTACTTCAAAGCAAACCAATATAACAGAGGATCGCAAGAGGCTGTTTTTCTCTCTCTGCGCTGGCTGATACTCGCGAACATATTCACTATCCTGATACGGAAGACTTCGACACACTGTTCGAACAGATTGACTAACCACTTTCACCCTAAATCATCAATTGTTGCTGAAAGATACAGGTTTGGATTCGCCGTCAGGAGACTAATAAAGCCTAGCTGACTTCATTGCCGACCTCCAAGACCTTCAGCCGTTGCAATTTCAGGTCCGATGCTCTCGATGAGAACCTTCGTGACAGGTTCGTCTGCGGCCTTATTCAAGACGCAACCTGTCAATACCGGAGCTAGGTACTCACGGAAATCAGACGACCTCTCGTTTGATCAAGCGGTAGAGATGCTACTCATGTTTAGAAGGATGCAAAGTTGAATGCTCATTGATGAAGTCGCCAATTGCATCAAATGGGACCCTTGCTCATCGTGCGGTAATCGTTCAAGTAAAGCCTCAAAATCATTCTGTTGTTTCTTTTTACAGGGTGTGGAGGGCCTCACTTAGCAAACCAAAAAGTGTCCCTGTTTCTCAAAGAGAAAGTGTGACTCTTGTGGTAAAACTGGTCATATCTCCAAGGTTTGTCACCGCAAGCCCTCTGTGATTACCACCCCCACCAAGCTCGTTCAAGGGCAGGTCCCCAAAGTAGCAATGTTGTTGAATAGACAAGTACATCTTCTTTAGATGACTTGCACCAGGTGTTCGTGTTTATTCTATACCGTCTGAGAGTTCACCACTTAGAGTTACGATTACAAAAAATAAAAAATACGATACGCCTATGGTCGTAAGGCTCGAACATGAGCTGGCTACAGGTTCAGCTGTGTCCCTGTCCATCAGTGGGGGACACCTGTCAAATCACTTTCTTCACATGATGAGGTTAAGCTCAAACCCACCTACTATTTCTCTATGTTCCATATTCAGGACATCTCTTGACCATATAGGAATAGCTAACCTCAAGATGCCTATAAGTCTCAACAGTTTTACATTGCCATTGGTTTGTGGTCAAAGGTCAGGGACCAACCTTGTCAGGTAAAATTGGGGCTTCAATCCATTCAATTAGATTGGCAGTTTTATTAAAAATGTTTATTACAAGTCTTCAGTAGAGAAGTTAAGAAATTCTTCTTGTTTATTCCGTTCGGAATTGGCACTATTCAAGGAATGAAAACCAAGATTTTTGTACCACCTGAGACTCAGCCTCGCTTCTTCAACTGCGTCCCTTGCCATACACTCTTAAGAGTCAAGTTGAGGCTGAACTCGACCAACTTGTTCAAGCTAAAGTTATTACGCATACACATTCTCAGATTGGCAGCACCCATCATCCCTGTTATTAAGACAGATGGCAACATCCGTGTTTGTGGAGACTACAAAAAAACTGTCAATGCTGTTTTCAGTCAGAGGTCTACCCCCTACCCAGAGTGGACGATCTTTTCATTGCCTTATCAGGCTTACACTGAATTTATAAGAGATGCCCCTACCACTGCACAAATACTTTTGTCATGCCTGCAATTAATAGTGATTAGTAATCTATTTTGTCAACACTTCCTAACTTCCCTAATCCAAATAGTCTGATGTTATTAAAATTTATTATATAAAATTGTTTTAATCACTAGACAAAATGTCACATTAACAGAAAAAAGGAAATTCTGATAAATGATGAGCACTTCAAAAGATTTGTGTTATTTCAACTCAAGTCTTGCTTGTATTGTCAAATTATGCCAAATTCATAAAATACCACTGTAGCATAGATTGATTTGGTAGTAGAATAAATAAATTGATCCGGACTTGAGTGACTGATTTTAATTGTTTTATCTTGTGAAGAATACTATCAGAATTAAGCTATGCTAGAGGTTGTATACATAATGTTGTGTTTCACAGCTTGAGTCTCTATTTGAGTACATGTGAAAAAACAATTAACAATAATTAACTAAAGAGTCACTCTTGCATATTCCCCTAAGCCTTTGAAATACATTTATTGTTTTCTCATCTAGATCCAT
Organism: Gigantopelta aegis; assembly: GCF_016097555.1. Lineage (NCBI taxonomy): Eukaryota > Metazoa > Mollusca > Gastropoda > Neomphalida > Peltospiridae > Gigantopelta > Gigantopelta aegis. The sequence goes on along the minus strand of NW_024533886.1, from coordinate 16,654 downwards.
TTCACATGTGCTGTCAGATGATGTAGGGATCCACTATATAGATATAAGATGAAGATCTTATAAGGTAAAGTTTAATGTATCCTTAGGTTCTCTGTTCTTCTTAACAATAATCATGTGCACAGGAAAGTCACACTGCTCAAAGTGATCTAATGTTCACAAATGATGACATAATGGTATTATTGATAAAGTAGTTACTGTAATGATGATAACTAGTGGCAATATAATTGCAATGTTTTTTTTAGATGAATAAAAGCATTCAACTTTGCTATTTATATATTAGTCCTCAATTCCAGTGTACAAGACTATTTATTCATAGTTTAAGCAAAACTAAAGATTGACATCAATCCAAAGCTGTCTTTGTCTTACTAAATGTAAATTATTTATGCCATTTGAACTTATTAAGTAATTTTGCATCTGCAAAAAAAAAAAACTGGTCCTTCTTACATAAGTTAAGACATAGCTTCGATTATGAAAGAAGAAGCAAAAAAAAAACTACTGTTACATACATACAAATAATATCTTTGTAAATCATTCTTATCACAAAGTCATTAACTAACTCTTATTTATCATCTATATAAATGTCAGTGCTAAAAACTATCCCTCCTCTCTTTAGCCACCTCACCCTTTATGCTAATAACATTCTTTATCTCAAAAAAATTCTTCTCCACTTTAATATCCACTGTTTCATTTCAACATCCACTCTCATACATTGTGGGATTAGTTCTTATCATCTCACAATCTCCTTATCTCCTCTTTTGTTTAATCGTTTGACTTGAATGTGTCAATTCATTTAATATTGGTGTTATTATCACCTCGTAATTATCGTGGTCTTTTCACATCTAATCCATACGCTCTAAAGCTCATCCAACCATTGGAATTATCTACCACAACTTCTATAAGCAGGCTTCTGCTTAAAACTCTACTCACTTTGTGTCGCTCCCTTGTCATTCCCTATTTTACCTATAGCTCCTCTGTCTGGGATCACCCTTGTCTTCCACCAATTCTGAATTCTCGAATAGAACAACACTTTGCTCTAGAAATATGCTTTCATAATTGGACAGTGATTAATTAACAAAATATCTCCTCTTTCAACTTCAAGCACTTTACAGGTTTTCTACAACTTAAGGACTGTTAAGTGCTAGATCAACCAAACCAATTCACAGTGGATGACCACAGTGTTCACAGAACCTGTAGCTGGACATGTGTTCAAAACATTTCTACTGAGCTATCATAAGTTTTAATAATGGCCTTAGAACGTTTCTGCATGGATTAGGAGATTGAAATCATTAATTAAGCACTTCATAGTGGTCACTTTTATTGTACGAATATATATCATCTCCTTCACTATTATCAACTTCATAAAAGTTTCTTCTCTGTACAGCACTATCACTCCAGCTGCTTGGATATTTAATCTTCAAAATATGCATGTGTTTATTTCTGCACCTTTTTTTAAATAATTTGTGTTTGAGTTATCTTTGCCATTGACTGACTCTCTCGCAATTGGTACTTAGAGCAACTACCTATATATCACTTTTATACACACACACGCACACACACACACATATCTATGTATACATGTGCAATTACATACTTTGACCACAAGCACAAGGTGAAATATGCATGCCATGGCTTATTTAGTATCTGTTGGTTATTTAAAATCATAATTTATTTGGAAAGTACTACCTGTAATAATCAGCACAATTGTCTCTTACATTTTCTGACTACAGTGTTTACAATACTTTAAAATGACTTCATAACTGCTTGTTTTATTGTGTAGTAAATATTTTGATTTTCTTTAAAAGATTCATTGTCAACAAAACACTTACAAAGTGAAAAGTGATAGTACACACATATTGTATAAATATGTATATTTTAAAATCCACTATAAAAATAATAATTTAACAATACAAAATATATTTATTCAAGTGTGAACAGGTAAACCAAACGCCAACAATGTTACCTGTATAGTTTGTGTAAAGACATGTGCAGGCAAATAAATTGCAGTAAATAAATACAGTCTTGTAAGATATTGCTAACCAAATATCAAGTTTGAGGATCTACTGTAATAAGTACATTGAAGTATGCGTTTCCAGAAGAAGTATCATCCTAAAAATATTTCAAGTCAGGATGTGTTATATAATGACAATTACAGGATGATTAGATTGGTTCAATGTCTCCAGCTCCCTCATTGCAGGTATTCTTGGTGGTAGTTGAGGAGGACTAGATGAATGACTAAGTGTCTCAGGGATTTGTTCCATACTTGGTATGATTAAGTTTTCCATTAATAAGTTGTTGCGTTGTATTATATCAATTTTCATATAATACTAGTTCATCTCCTATCGATTCTTCCATCATTATTTGTTCAATTTTACTGGTGATGGACAGTATAGAAAGCAATTGGTTGATAAGATGTTTTGCTGTGTTTCATCAATTTCATCCAGTCTGCGTGCTAACCTTTTCTCTAAAGAGGATGCATACAATTGAGGTGTATCTCTACTTACTGTGTTAGCAATAGAATAATGGCTGAGGTTTTGAAGCAATACTTGGTTACATACAGATCCTAATATCGACTGCAATTTTATTTGTGAAGGAGGAGAATTTACAGAATCAGCTGCTAAAGCATCATTATCACATAAAGAAATATGTTCATCAATTTGTTTGTTCAGCACTGATAAAGAAGAGGAATTTTAATTACTGATACATATAATGGTGTCTTTTGTGCCTGAATGTCTAAAATGAGATGATAACACACATGATGTGGTTTGTTCTTCAAATGGTTGATCTGTTTCTGAGGACATGGGGTCATTTTCATCATCTTCCTCAATCTGTTCCTCTAAAGTAAAGGTAACGTAAACAGCATAAGCTATTTTTTTTCCTCCATCAGGTGCACCAGAAGTGAAGGTATCATTATGTAATCGTTGATCTCCTATATCTAATTTGTAATGATGAAGTAACATTTGTTCTAATGCTAGCGCATATTGTTCTTGATGTACTTCATCACGACATTGTTGTGGTACTGCATCTTTAGGTACAGCTGCCAACACTACTAAACCATCTCTACCATACTCCATTTTTTTATGACACACCCATCTTGAACTGATACCATTCTTTTTCCAAGTATATGGGTCCATTGGATCAAACTTCACAAACGTTTTTTTGCTTTTTCTTCGACGTTTAATGAAAGTTTTCCCAATATAATATTTCTTTACTCTACGTTCAGTCTGGAGTTCTAAGTCTTGAAAAAGTTCATCAAGTTTCTGTTTTAATTCTTCCTTTGCTTTTATTGCTATCTTTACCTACTAAGTTCACCAAGCAACTGGCATCACATACATAATTCTTAGATCCTCTATGTAGATCATCAAGAGTACATCCACCAAATGTAGTCCTACTCACAGCTTCACTTCTTTCAGCCATTTGTTTACAATAAAATAGGTACCGTGTTTTTTAAAGTCTTAAATATTGCTACTTTTCAAATTGTAAGGCGTTACTAAGTGGGCGCAGTTCTAGAGTCACAATGACTCCACGACACCACCCCTCGTCGTTATGAATAATTTTAATAAAATTAACACTTCTACAGCGTTGTTTTACTTTAATTAGTATTTAAACCACAGTAGTATATTAGGAATGACCACCAACTTAGTGTCCATGCCTTTCTATAAAAGTATATATATCATGAGTTGTTTTAACACATTATGGTCCTTATGTTTCATATTTAACCTTGCTGTGCAGGGTCGCATAGCGAGGGTTACTGTAGTCTGTCAGTGTCTGCGGGTGTGTCTGTGTTACCCAGGCAAATGGCTTTGAACTGCTTTAACTCAGCAAACACGGCACTGGTAGCCACTAAACTATAGTAGAGGGTAGCAAAACTTCTGTACTTCTTAAGAATACTCCCAAAAGGAGCGTCAAAACGAACAAAAAGCTTTAAAGTCTGAAAAGACTTTGAAAAAAAGCACAGCTTTCAGTGAACACTCGAGAATTCAATAAGAATCTGCTGCATACAGCTAATGACATTTTTCTAATTTTAAAGTGAGAATATTTGCAAAAAATACGTCTTTGGATGTTATGACAGTTTCACTAACTTTTTACTAAGAAGTTGGAAAGTACTGGACCTATGTCAATTAGAGTGCATGGTACCCACCTAAGAGGCTGGATAAGACCGCAGCAAGATTAAGCATTTGGGGATCTCGTGACTGACTGATACATTGAACATATAGAGCTACAAGTATATATCACTGTTTAAATAGAATGGTTGTTTTAAACTGATTTATAGTTACTAGAAAGTGTTGTATACACCCTCCATCAAATACATTAAATATGTTGACAAAATGCACTGTTTTGATAACTAACTACTATGGAATTGCACAGTTTGTAAAGTTAACACAAATGACCTCCCAAGAAGGATATGTACATAGTAGTTCTGTAGGTATGTCCTATAATTCCAGTCCTTACTACATCCATTTGCTTGATTTAACTGATAAGAAATTATTGTCTATATTTTGTGAACTTTGTGGTAATACACTGTGAAAATGTATTAGTTGATCTATCAATATCCATGGTATCCTTGAAGCATATAATAAGGAAGATATGTAGAGTAGTAAATACATAGTCTTGCAGTCTTACTAAAATATACTGTATGATTGATAGTCATTATAGTAAATTGGCTTGAAATTGAATGACTTTGAGTAGAGTCATAATACCATTCATCCCCATATGCACACATGCACACACTGTAAAAATTAAATTGTTCTTTTAACAATTACTTTGTAGTTTACATCAGTGGGTTACTATGGAATATAGAATTTATGTGAATTGCTCATTGTGTTATTTGTTGGCAGGTAAAAGTACAACATTCTGAGAAATTACACAATGAGTAATTCACAAAAATTCTCTATAATATAGTAATCCACCAATGTAAGCTACAAAGTAATTGTTAAAATAACAATTTAATTTTTACAGTGCACTCATGTATGGTGACTAAAAAAACATGCACAATTTTTAAGTACTACTTGTATTAATAAAAACTTTTTGTCTCTTATATGTTTGACTACAGTGTCTACCATACTTTGAAATGATTTCATAACTGCTTGCTTCACTGACAGCATCTTAGACAGAAACAGATTTATAGATTGTATTTTCTACAACTTTTATGAATAGTTTGAGTCACTTTTCACTGCAGCTTTCCTAAGTAACATTTGGGTTTCTTTAGTGATTCATTGTCACCAATAAAACTTACATAGTGAAAGGTTTTAGTAAACAGATATTGTTTAAATATATATATATATATATTTACTTCACTATAAAAATAATAATTATAAAAAGTAAACAATGGAAAGATATATTTATTCAAGTATAAGCACGTACACCATTGCCAAAATGTTTCCATATCTGGCTGGTGGAAAAAACATTCAATATCGAGGCAAAAAAATTGAAAATGCAGTCTTTTGTGAGATATTGTTAATCACCTATCAAGTTTGAGGGTCTATACTGTAGTAGAAACATTGAAATGTGTGTTTCCCAGTCATGGAAGACTTACATTTGGATTTCTCAAGTCAGGTTGTGATATCATGGACACACCATCACAATTATGTTGGTTCGATGTCTCCAGCTCTACCATTGCAGGTATTCTTGGTGGTAGGGAGGAGGGCTAGATGGATGACTAACTAGTTGGATATCATTTTCATCTAATACTAATTCATCTCCTATTGACTCTTCCATCATTATTTGTTCAAATGTTACTGGTGAAGAAGAATGTAGAATGTGAACGGTAGGTGAGATTTTGTTGTGTTTCATCAATTTCATCCAGTCTGTTATGTAACCTTTCTCCTACAGAGGATGTATTCAATTTAGGTGTATCTATATCTTTTGTGTTGGCAATAGAATAATGACTAAGATTTTCCAGCATAGTTGTTTGCATACAGACTCTACCATCAATCGCACGTTAAGCTGTAGAGAAGGAAGGAAACTCACATAATCACCTGCTAAAGTATCATTCTCACTTAAAGAAATTTCTGCGTTAATTTGTTGACTTAGAACTGATGAAGGAGAAGTGTTTACAATTACTGGAACATGTATTGATGTCTCCTGTGTCTGAATGTCTAAATGAGATGATAATTCATCTGATGTAGTTTGTTCCTCATTTGTTTGATCTGTTTGTGAGAACATAGGCCCATTTTCATAATCATTTTCCTCAGTCTGTTCTTCTAAAGTAAAGGCAACATAAATAGCATAAGCTATTGATTTTCCTCCATCTGGTCCTCCAGAAGTGAAGGTGTTATTATCCAATCGTTCATCTCCAATATCGAGTTTGTAATGATGAAGTAACATTTGTTCTAATGCTAGAGCATATTGTTCTTGATGGACTTTATCACGACATTGTTGTGTACTGCATCTTTAGGTACAGCTGCCAACACCACTAAACCATCTCTACCATATTCTGTGTTTCTATGACAACCCCATCTTGAACTGATACCATTCTTTTTCCAAGTATACGGGTCCATTGGATCAAACTTCACAAACGTTTTTTTGCTGTTTGGATTTCTTCGACGTTTAATGAAAGTTTTTCCAATATAATATTTCTTTACTCTACGTTCAGTCTGAAGTTCTAAGTCTCGAAAAAGTTCATCAGTTTCTGTCTTAATTCTTCCTTTGCTTTATTGCTATCTTTACCTACTAAGTTCACCAAGCAACTGGCATCAACATACATAATTCTTAGATCCTCTATGTAGATCATCAAGAGTACATCCACCAAATGTAGTCCTACTCACAGCTTGACTTCTTGTAGCCATTTCTTAAAACAAAACAAAGTATTTTGTAGTTAAAGTCCTAAGTTTAGTAACTTCGAGTGTTTCATTTCTAGACTCTAAGACAAATACGGCATGCTCAAACTTTTAATGTTACATCCTTTCTAACTCAGAGAGAATGCCGGATACCAGGATGTTATTTTACAGATTGCATAGTTCGCGAAAGTCACATGACCTAATAGGCCACACCTCTTCATTATTGAGACTTCAATAAATTAACCCTTAACTTTTTACCTTCACAAAATATTAAACTGTATCTAACTATCAGATTGAGAATCAGACTAGGAGATGATGGTAAATGCTTTATGTAAGTCAATAGCTGTTGAGGATGTTTACTATACTCTTAGCTAAAAAACTAATAGCAGATCAGGATGACATGTCTGAACATTTTCTTGACACTAGTCCAGTCTTTCCAACAAATATTCGTGACAGCCATCAAGGACCTTCTCTTATATTTTAATATAACTAGTATATGTATATATATATATATATATATATATATATATATATATATATATATATATATATATATATATATATGATAGCATTGTTCTACACAAATCTTCTATTCTGTTATGGGTATCATTGTCCAGTACGTAGTGTTTCACTATCTTATGCTTAATGTTTTACGACATTATTAGATACGCCGCGAAATTTTTCTAACTAATTATATATTCATGGAGGTGTGGTTAATTATTTCATTAATTAATTGGTTGAGAACAAGACGTTTACATTTTCTACAAACTGTAGCAGTCAGTGTCTTCAATAGTAAATTTTCCAAAGTCAGTCAAGCTATATCTGACTTGGTAGCAAATTCATTAGCAACAACAACGAAATCAAGAGAGTCTGTAAAATTCTTGTGCACATGAAACAGAAGCAAGCGATTCAATCGATCATTGTACTCGCAAATAGCTTTTCACTCTTCTTAAAACACTAAATGAACGCTCACTCATAGCATTAGTTGAGAGCATAATCAAGATCAGTTTAAGAACTGTACAGACTTCTGAGATGAAGCATCTTGTAACTACTACAATATTAATATACAACGTGTGTCCCACGCCCACAACCACCAATAATAACAATTATTATTATTAATTAATTTGTATTTGCGAACCGGACCTGCCCGCCGGTCCTGCTCTAGTTTGACTGTGAAGTCACAGTTCAATAATAATACTACAGGAGATCCTCACCTAATCTGTTAGCTAGCAATAATTCCAACAATTCTCAAGTCTACATTAATTCATTTCCATGTAATTTATTAGACATATCAATAGACTTTCCAGTATATGTGAATACTTTTAATTTATTAGTGCTAAGTCAACCACTCGAAGAACAAACTAGCTTTAAGTGATATCTATGCATTTGTGAACAAGCCTCCTCAATTAGACATGGATGACGTGACAGGCCTCCAAGCTACTAATTACATTCAATACAAGCCTTCACCAGTAACATTTCGCCTCTAAAAATAGAAAAATCAACAGAAGAGCAACTATTATTGAGTGATATTGATTTAACAGTTACTGTAGATAATAACTCCGTAATAGGTAAGTTAATTTTATCTAATAAGGAACAAAGCACCTGAGACAGTTAATCACCTATCTAGTCTAGAACCTCTAAACACCTCAACTTCAACAATGTCTAGGCAACAAACCAAGGAACAATGTAGTTCAAGTGACAATGATATATTTATGAAGAGGCCTTCTCAATTAGACAAAGTAACAAGTCAACAATCAACTAATTGGATTTCTTCCTTACAAAGAACTAAACCAATTAATGAACAAATTTCTTTAAGTGAGAACAATGCTTTAGTATTTGATTCTGTGAATACTCATCAGTTACATCCTCAATTACATGATTGTACGACATTACAGTGCCCTCTTTCTTTACAATATCACAGTCTGTACACAACCAACTATGTTTGGAAAGAATTAGTTGTCATTGTTGAAAGAAGTAATTGGTTAGGTTGTTTAGCTATATTCATTTGTGTTGAAATTAGTCTATCTGTAAGTCTATTTTCTTAGAATCATTTAAGTGTTTAATTTATTGTGCGTAAACTTTCTCATTCATGATTCTGTAATAGCCCTTATCTTTGTTCATAGTCCTTATCTTTGTCCATTTAGTTTGATCTTTGTTCTTTGTTTGATTTCTGTTATAAATACCTGATTTTGTTGTTAAAATTGTTAGTTCTAACTGTATCAATTTCACGAATTCTACTTAAACTTAGTTGTGACGAGAACAGATCTGCATACTCAGCTGCAGTCTTGCTATAAAACTATACAAAAAACTTTCAACAGTCATTCTATTGTTAAGACAAAAATGAAAGTTCAGGATTAAAATATCCAACATCAGAAGATTTATAATTGAGTAACTCAAAATTTCTCTAGTGACAGTGATAAAGATGTAAGCTTTCAGACATTACCTCAATCACTATTATATAACACATGTTTTACATACATACACACAATTTGGCATGAAAAAATTAATCCATCAAGAAAGATATTATAAATGAAATGTATAAATTGTTAAGACTCAATGATTTGTGTGTCTTAACGTCAAAGTATATATGATGTATCTTGCATAAACTGTGGTTAAGTGCTAAATAATGCATATAACATAATGGGCTAATAACTAAAATAGATTATAGAAACTGTTGGCAATGACAATGTGTAGCATCTATAATAGGAGAATATATGACATTTTTTATATAATCAAACTCAACGGCCTCACCAAATGGCAAATATTATAATTAACTATTATAATTAACTACATACCACTAAAGAAATAAATAATGAAATCTAATTTATTTCTACTTTTTTTGATTTGTTTCTAATCAATGATAAAGTCAGTGATATAAAGATGTTCCAGGCTAGTTTCATTAACAAATTTTCTGAAATTTTTTAGATGCATGTTTTGACTTTTTATTGACAGAAGACATTATGCTAGAAAAATTGTTGCTAGTTAACAATGTTTAGTGTAAGAATTTCATACAATGTTGAGTTCAGAATAATTTTATTTGTTTTTTTATATAGTAAATGAAATGTATGAAATAAGCTTGAAAATTATGCAACCATGTTTTTACAACAATAATATTTTACAATGTGATTTATGTGAAGAGTTGCATACCTTATTCAAACCAAAGAATACGTAAATTAAACATGTTTGTCTTTCAATAAACTTTAATCCAACATGCAATTGCAATAATTTCCCTTACATCCAATAGGACCTGTGTTCATATCCAATACTATCACAATTCTGAATGATATTGTAATACATGCTAGTAAGAAGACAAGATAAAACACATCATAAGTCTAACACAATCCATACTCAATGCAACAATAGCTTCATTAACAGACTACCCTACCTTGAATATTATTTCATTATTTCGTTATTATAATATAAAGTAATGCACAGTGATTCTGAACGTTCATGTGATGTCTGTAGTGTTCACCTGATCCGTCCAACAAACGAATCTTAAGAATATTAAGTGTTTATTCCTGTAAATAGCCGTTTTAATATGGACATTATTAAAGTGAAGATTAGATTTAAGCGGTGTCAACACAATTAAATATTGTGGAGTAAAACAAAAGGGGTGGTGTTATGAGGTGGCGCACACCTGTTCGTTAGATAATGACAGGATGACATACTTCCCTAACTTCCTTGCAGTTATAGAAAAGAAGTTAAGCGACCTTAAACGCAAGTTGCCTGTTTTCTTGTAAGCAAATGGCTACAAGAAGTGAAGCTGTGAGTAAGACTACATTTGGTGGATGTACACTTGATGATCTACATAGAGGATCTAAGAATTATGTATGTGATGCCAGTTGCTTAGTGAACTTAATAGGTGAAGATAGCAATAAAGCTAAGAAGGATTAAAACACAAAGTTGATGAAATTTTTTCAAGAGTTACAGATGCAGAGAGAACGTAGAGTGAGCAAATTCTATATTGGAAAAAAAAAAAACTTCATTAGGCAACGAAGACGTCCAAGTAACAGAAAAAAGTTTGTGAAATTTGATCCAATGGACCCATATACTTGGAATGAAGAATGGTATCAGTTCAAGATGGGAGTGTAATAAAAAATGGAGTATTGTAGAGATGGTTTTAGTAGTGTTGGCAGCTGTAACTAAGGATGCTTGAAGCTAACAAGTCAATCAATCAATCAAGATTAACAGATTACTTCCTTCTACAGTTACAGAAGCTTTAGTAGTTAATACAACACCTTCTATTGTTAGTGCAAACGTGTTATCTAAAAAATGGTAGAGCAAGATCTATCAATAATCCATGCATGGTATCCTTGAAGCATATAAATAAGGAAGATATGTAGAGTAGTAAATAACATACTAAAAAATACTGTATGATTGATAGTTATTAGTAAATTGGCTTGAAATTGAATAATTTTGAGTAGAGACATAATACATTTATCCCCATATGCACATACATACACACTCATGCATGTATGGTGATTAAAAAGCATGCCAATTTTTGAAGTACTACTTGTATTAATAAGAATTTTTTTGTCTCTTATATGCTTGACTACAGTGTCTACCATACTTTGAAATGATTTCATAACTGCTTGCTTCACTGACAGTATCTTAGATAGAAACAAGACTGTATTTGTGTTGTTTTTCTAGAACTTGTTATAAGTAGTTTGTGTCACTTTTCACTGCAGCTTTCCCAAGTAACATTTGGGTTTCTTTAAGTGATTCATTGTCACCATTAAAACTTACATAGTGAACGGTGTTAGTAAAAAACAGATATTGTTTAAATATATATTATATTTTTAAATTCACTATAAAAATAATAATTATAAAAAGTAAAACAATAGAAAATATATATTAATTCAAATATAAGCAGGTAAACCAATTGCCAAAAATGTTACCTATCAGACTGGTGGAAATAATATTCAATATCCAGGCAAATAAATTGTAAAATGCAGTCTTTTGTGAGATATTGCTAACCATCTATCAAGTTTGAGGGTCTATACTGTAGTAAAAACATTGAAAATATCCGTTTCCAGTCATGGAAGATGTACATTTGGATTTCTCAAGTCAGGTTGTGATATCATGAACACACCAGCATAATTACGTTGGTTCGATGTCTCCAGCTCTGCCATTGCAGGTATTCTTGGTGGTAGGGAGGAGGACTAGATTTAAAGAACTGTGAGTTTACTTCACTTAAAGAAATTTCTGCGTTAATTTGTTGCCTTAGAACTGATGAAGCAGAAGAGTTTACAATTACTGAACATGTATTGATGTCTCCTGTGTCTGAATGTCCTAATGAGATGATAATTCACCTGATGTAGTTTGTTCCTCATTTGTTTGATCTGTTTTTGAAGAAACATAGGCCCATTTTCATAATCATTTTCCTCAGTCTGTTCTTCTAAAGTAAAGGCAACATAAATAGCATAAGCTATTGATTTTCCTCCATCAGTCCTCCAGAAGTGAAGGTGTCATTATCCAAATCGTTGATCTCTTATATCTAGTTTGTAATGATGAAGTAACATTTGTTCTAATGCTAGAGCATATTGTTCTTGATGGACTTTATCACGACATTGTCGTGGTACTGCATCTTTAGGTACAGCTGCCACACCACTAAACCATCTCTACCATATTCTTTGTTTTCTATAACAACCCCATCTTGAACTGATACCATTCTTTTTCCAAGTATACGGATTCATTGCATCAAACTTCACAAAATTTCTTCTGCTGTTTTGGATTTCTCCGTCGTTTTATAAAAGTTTTTCCAATATAATACTTCTTTACTCTACGTTCAGTCTGCAGTTCAAACTCTTGAAAAATTTCATCAAGTCTGTGTCTTAATTTCTTCCTTTGCTTCATTTCTGTCTTTACCTACTAAGTTCACCAAACACTGGCATCACATACATAATTTCTTAGATCCTCTATGTAGATCATCAAGAGTACATCCACCAAATGTAGTCCTACTCACAGCTTGACTACTGTGGCAATTTGTTAAAACAACAAAGTAGTTTTGTATTTAAAGTCTTAAGTTTAGTAACTTCGAGTGTTGCATTTCTAGACAAATACGGCATGCTCAAACTTTAATGTTACATCCCTTACTAACTATAAGGAAATGCCGGTGCCAGTAATTTTACAAATTGCATACTTCGCGAAAGTCACATGACTCATAGGGCCACACCTCTTCATTATGAAGACTTCAATAAATTAACCGTGTAACTTTTTACCTTCCAAAATATTAACTGTATCTAACTATCAGATTGAGAATCAGACTAGGAGATGATGGTAAATGCTTAATTTAAGTCAAATAGCTGTTGAGGATGTTTACTATACTCTTAGCTAAAAGCTAATAGCAGATCAGAATGACATGTCTGAACATTTTCTTGACACTAGTCCAGTTCGTTCACTCCCCAAATATTAGCATAGATTTAATATATACTAGTATATACCAATGCTAAATTTGAATTGTAAGAAAATCATTAGTGGGATTTAATGATAGGTAGTGGTTTGTGTTTTCTGTTTCTAATTTGAATTTTCTTCCAAACAGATGGATGTGAAACTGTTTTACTTGAAGTAGATTACATTATTGGTCAGTTAATCACTATATTGCATTCTATACTGTCCTTTGCAGTAACATTTGAATGAATTATGATTTAAGAAAGAAAGGAGACGAACTAACATTGGATGAAATTGATATAAACAATATAACATCTTAGAGGAACCAGACTAGAGAAGATGATTATAAGGATAGGCCTATGTCCACAAAAACAGTCCAGCATATTGAAGAACATGCTACCTGTAGTGTGGAACGATACTTTTCTCATCTCAGTTAGACATCCAGTCGCAATAGATATGGTTAGACATGTATCACAGTATCTGAAAAAGTTACTGGCCATCTATACTGATATTGCTAGCCACAACCAATGAAACAAGATTAGCACATCATATTCTTCCACAGACTAAGAAGCTTTAGTAGCTATTACAAATACAAATACCTTTTTACTGTTAGTGCAAAACATAGTTATCTTTCATCTAGTTGTCAAAAAATGGTAGTTCAACACAGACAAAAAAAATATGCATATGAACCAAAACAGATGACAATTGATAAGTCTCAACGACACCTTATGTCAACATAAATTACTTGTCAAATGCAGAGTATGGAGCCAAACATTCTGATAGTTAGTTAGTCCATCCATCTAGTACTCCCCCAAATATGCCAAGGATACCTGCATCATGGAGTTGGAGACAATGAAACCAACAAATGTTAAAGACACCATCTCATTCTTCAACCTTAAGGGACAGTTTTCAATCAAGTAAGCAGTTCGTTAAAACCACCATTAATAATAAGTACCATATTGCTCTTCTAATCATTTTTGGCCAATCAAGCAGCACCATTAATAGAAAGACACATACGACATCAAGACTGTTCAAATAATAATACTACAGGAGATCCTCAACCTAATCTGTTGCTTAGTAATAATTCCAACAATTCTCAAGTCAACATTCATTTGCTTGTAATTTATTGGCCAGTAGTAATTCCATTGCATCCACTAAATAGGTGATACAAGTGTTAATGTGCATGCACTCTGCTTGTAGACATAATTATTCTATATAATTACTGATACAAATCACAATCTATTTGTAAATTACTTGTATGTATACTCTACAGAGTATATTGTAGTATATGAATTATCTTGTTGGAGAGTTGAAACAACTCCCATTTTCTTATTATATTATTAAATTATTGACATTTTGTACACTTTATTAACCTAGTAATATCTACTTTTATAAATAATATCTGTTTAGAAATTTGTGCATATATGCACTTTACTTGTTTATGTTATGAACATTTGTAGGTTTTTTTCACTATCTGCTTTAACACCTTAGTTTTTACATTATAAATTATATTGGCAGATCCATGCATTGCTATTAAAAGTAGCTATAGATCATCATTTGTTGTAACAAATTAATGGTCAGTTATATTTGCAATGGCAAACTATACTTATAAGTGCTCATCTTTCATGCTGAAATTGACAGAGGTTTAGGGGAATTCCATAATGACCACATATCATCAACTTAATCAAGCTTGGCAAGTTAGTTTTGGTGAGTTAATTATATTGATTGTTCCATAGTTCTGTCACCAAACCATCACTTCTTAACTATCTTATTTAATCACATTAAGGTATTCTAAAGTTTCTAAATTTTCCTACAGAAGCTGTAGAAAACCATTCATTGAAAATACATAAATGTATAGATATGGTGGAAATGCAAAGAAATAAGCTCTTCACTTATATGAGATTTCTGGTTTTAAGGGTCTTTTTAGTGGTACAAAGCATTTCTATGTAGGTAATTTCTATGGCAGAGCTAATGGTCATGGGGCGTCAAAATTGTTCCATGTCTTCATTTATTAATTACACAGTAGAACACGCAAGATTGTCTCATTATAAATTCCATTATGACAGGCTTCTCATCACCTATCATCACCTGTCACACCCTTGTACCAATCATACAGTAATTATACTACATATAACCCCCCCCAATTATATAAACATGCAATAATCGTAACACTGTATAATATTTCACAGACAAGAATAAAATTTTGATGTCAAGTCTAATGTCATTAAGAACACTAACAATTCCTTCAATTAGTTACCTAAATTGGCGCTACCCAAATCATGAAGTACTAGGTGATATACCACATCTCATTTGAGAAGACATGAACATATTTATATTAACCCTTTCTCAATTATCAGATGCTCTTTACCCAGTCTAGTGAATACATTCATGATAATAATCGTGCAATAAATTAACCCCTTTCAAAACAAGTTCACCTATAGAAATCCATAATAATTACGTATCACCTCAATTCCATTTTTAGAACCTATTATGTATCCATATGCTACACTAATATTCTGAACACTTATACTATTCATGCTAGACTTCATTTGCAGTAAGAATATCCTACATCACTGTGTTCAATTTCACCAAAGAGTATAGTCGTCCTTACTTCTATAGTCTAAAAAGGAAATGGCAGACTTGAAACAACTACACACACTAACCCTAATAAATGTATAATCCTAAAAATTCAAAGCGGATGTGAGTGGCAGTGCCACCTACATTGTATTTATAAGATTTCTTGTCTCTTATATATATTGAGCTGCAGTGTTTTGATGCCATAAAAAGGCGGTTTGAAATGATTTAATAACTGCTTGTTTTCACTGTCAGTATCAAGATTAAGACAGAAACAAGATTTATAAGATTGTATTTGTGTTGCTTTTTCTATCAACTTTATGAGTAGTTTGAGTCACCTTTTCACTATGGCAGCTTCCCAAGTAACAATTGGTTTCTTTAAGTGATTCATTGTCACCATTAAAAAAACTTACATATGAACACGCGTGTTAGTAAAACAGAATATTGCTTAAATATTATATATATATTTACTTCAACTATAAAAAATAATAATTATAAAAAGTAAACAATAGAAAATATGATATATATATATTCAAGTAGTAAGCCAGGTAAAAACAATTGCCAAAAATGTTACCTATCTGGCTGGATGGAAAAAAACAATATCCAGGGCAAATGAATTGTAAATGTAGTCTTTTGTGAGATATTGCTAACACCACCTTAAGTGTTTGGGGCTATACTATAGTAAACTTGAAAAGTGGTTTTCCAGTCATGGAAGGGTCTTTGGATTTCTCGGGTTTGATAACTGGCCCAACCAGCAAATTAGTTGGTTCGAGTCTCCCCCTCCATTTCTGGTACTTGGTGGTGGGGAGGAGGAAAGGTGGAACTAATTGGATCAATTTCATCCAAACTATCTCTCCTTTACTTTCAATCATTATTTTGTTCAAATGTTACGGTGAAGAAGATGTAAATGTGAA
>NW_024533885.1:0-48774 GCF_016097555.1 Gigantopelta aegis | reverse complement strand
AATTTTTTTCAAAGTTTGGGGTTAACAACAATAAATGCCATTTTACGGTTATAATAATTACCTTCAATTTTTTTAAAATAATCCTTTGTGTTAAGATCTCCATCAATCACATTACATCTTAGATGAATCTCCAGATCTAATGATTCCTATGTTGGTGACCACTTTACCTTCATGTTTACAACTAGGCCATTATACTCAAAACACCCTTCCACGTAGTAGGGACCAGGATACACTGGAGCCATGGTCCAATCAGATAGTTCACACTATCTGTTTCCCATCTCAACAACAACAATCCCGTTGTTTCAAAGTTGAGATTTAACCATTACTAGTTGACAGATGCTGGTCGATTTATTTGTACTGTACTTATAATGTACCTGATCAAACAGAAAGATATTTAGGGAAAAAGTTCAACCAACTCTACAATAAAAAGGTAAAGTGAAAACTCATATAAGGATACTTGGAATGGAAGAGATCTTGTTTAGATCTAACAAGTCCCATATAAATACTTTAGTATATTGACAACCTCAGTTTGAGGACCACATTTACAGCCTGTGACAGTTTTTTATGTCATGAATTATCTATTGAGAGGCGTTTAAAGAAGACCATCCAATTTTAAACCACTATTATTTTTTGATCATAGCTCCCTCCCCTGTTGTTACCATGGAAACTTCTGATAGTCAACATAAGATGACCTGCACCATAAAACTCAATAGTACTGGGAAACATATTCGTATATTGGTACACACACTGGTATTTACTTACTAAACTTGGGACAGTTAGTCAATCCGGATGAAGACACTAATCTGTATATGTCAGAGTTGAGTAGTATTTCATGTGAAGATTTATTCTCAATATATTGAAGCTGATAGTGGCACCATTTGGTCTCAATATAGCAGTTTGTAGTGTGTGAGGTGAGCGTGGACATTGATGACATACCAGTGTTATAAGTAGTGTAACGAGGCCAACATATCAATAATACAATTCCAGTATATCTGAAAATAATATTATTTGTTAGATATGTACAACAAATAGCACATGTTTGTTTAGGTATCAATGCACATGTTTTAGGATGTTTATTTATAAAGGAAATTAGTTGTATCATATAACAAACAGAGTAGGACTATCAATAAATTTGACACTCTATAATTACACTCATATGAACTCTTGATATCTAATAATCTCTCTCTCTCTCTCTCTCTCCTCTCTCTCTCTTCTCATCTCTCTCTCTCTCTCTCTCCTCTCTCTCTCCAAGTTTCACCTGTACAAACCAATAGCTATCACAATCAAGACATTGGTAGTAGATGGGTTAGAGATTATTTGGTCAATAATCACAGACAAATCATGGAGAGACTTACATATTGAATACAGAGAGTGGATATAACACAGAGGACAAACAAGTCAATATCAGCTCTCTCCACAGAGTGTACCAATCTATTGAGGACACCAACCAATCAAGACGACATTACTTAGCTCTACTAACTGATCTTCATCAGGAACATTGTATGATATTAGAGTTATTGCAGAGACTAGTATTGGACTGATTAAGAGTGAGGTTGTGAACTAGTGACAAATGAAACAGGTAACCTATGGTAACACTCATTTATAATTATTTGTACCTGTTTGCTTAGATAACAAGTCATTTTATTTGAAAAACATCACACATTAAGTATCTCATGGCTAAGTAGTGCCCAAAAACGATTTATCAAACTGAGTGTTATTTTAACATAGTATAATGTGACCCAGTATAAACTGAACATCATTCCCTCTATATATGGGTATGGTTTTACTTAACAAATCTCTCTCTCTCTCTCTCTCTCTACTCTCTCTCTCTCGCTTTCTCTCTCTCTCTCTCAGCTCCTACAGGCACTCCTCTTAATTTTACTTACGAACTATTAAGAAATGGTTCCTTTCTATTATATTGGAACCCTCCTGATACTGACAAACAAAATGGCTCCATTAATAGCTACCATTTCTATTGTACTCCATCAATATATAACAAAACTAGTACAGAGATGCCACAATTAACACATTTCTTTCATTAAATGGCATAGTACTGGGAAACTAACTATATGTTGTAGTGTAGCAGCTTGTAATAGTGCAGGAGAGGTCCAAGAAAACACTCTTCAATTTCACTTTCATTCCTAGAGAACAAGGAGGTGTGGAAGAGGAGGGTCAAGACTTTTTCCTTAATGTGTACTCAGCAATTCTTGTTGGAGCAATGATATTTGGTTGCTATGGTGATCATTGTACCACTTGTGTTAAGCAGTGTGTTATATAAGCGAAAAAACTAAACAAGCAAGTATAATAATTATAGTTAAGAAATAACTGCTACCAGGGGAAGTCCCTTACTGTCCCCTATCTATTGTACACAATCTATTAATTTTTAACGTGCCTTGTAATACAATTTATCCGTAAAGTGTCTTAGATGTTCTATTTAGATGTATATTCATAAACATGTACTAATATTTAAATATACTATCTTTTATATCAATCTAGTATATTCATACATGGTGTAAAGGGTCTCCTCCGAGTTCTCCACCTCAAACACCAACTAATCCACTGATAGTTCATCAAACATGCATCATCAACATCTCGTTATGTCTCCACGGAAACATTGGAGTTGTTATGGCAACGAAGGAACCACCCCCCAGTTGACTCTCCTTCATGTAGTAATCTTTAGAATTAAACTTGAAAGACAAGAATCAAACGTTAAAGAAACTTTATAATAGATAATAGTAACCATCACACAGTTTGTAATACAAGTATTTTCTTTATTATTATAATAACCTTCTGGTAACCACAATTATTGAGAATTATTTTAGTCAACGAGGGGAAATTCCTGTTTACAATGAATCGCAAGTTGTGACAATTACTCAGCAGGGATGCTACTACGAAATAGGCTAACGGTTAGTTGTATTATACACCTCAAATAACTATGTCTGAAGATGGCTCATAAAAAGTGAAAATGGTTTTACAGGCAATTTACAAGACCAATAGCAGTTGATGATCCACAGGTATACAGGAACATTGTGTATTTGTAGTTCTATATTTTAAAATATAGGGTACAACTGTGGCTGCAGCGTGAAGAATCTTATTCATCAAAAGTTGTCTCATGCCCAGCCTCATTTACAAAAGTTGTATGTTAATTATCGTGCTGGATCAGGGACACTTTTGAAAGATGGAGACTAATAGCGTTGTATCCCTCTTTGGAGAGTGGACCTGTTGTTCTTATCATTGCAACACCATGGGAATTATGTGTTCATGACCCATAATCAAAGAATTCATACTATTACTGTGCCTTCTAGCACTCCAGAGGTTAGCCATGTCTTAATTTTCAGGTAATTTTAGTACCTTTTCTACTTGTAGATTACCACTATGTGAGAACTTAGAAAGCTGATAGAAAAACATTAGGCTTTAGAATGATGAACTGCAGCTACAACACAAAGTTTGCCCATTAGCAGGAATGCAGACATGGCAAAAATCTCAACACTGAAAGATTATGGAATCAAGAAATCAGATAATGTGTTTG
Source organism: Gigantopelta aegis (assembly GCF_016097555.1). NCBI lineage: Eukaryota > Metazoa > Mollusca > Gastropoda > Neomphalida > Peltospiridae > Gigantopelta > Gigantopelta aegis. Next base: position 45,245 of record NW_024533885.1, on the reverse strand, counting down.
TTACAAGAATAGGATTCATATTTAACCTTGAGAAAAGGTTTCTAAAAAATGTTTCTTCTAAAAAAATATGTAATACATAATTTTATATTCATAGCTTGATATTTGCTTCATGATGGATTGTACTAGTTCAATGTGCTCTCACAGTGAAGCTGTAAAGCAAATATCAAAAAGATCAGAGATGGACTTGGCAACAAAGTATAAAGGTTGTAAAATTCGATTTGCATTTGTTCGATATACCGACTTAACCAGCCACAATCAACAAGAATACATATCTGAATTTTTACTGAGTTAGTTTTTTGGGGGCAAAGTACAACATTATTTCATATACCATCACTGCAAAATTGATTGGTTGATTTATCAATTATATCATTATGCAAGTAGCACATTAATTAGTTGATGTAATTTGAGAATAGACATAATACTATTTTGTTTACTAACATTACTATGGAATTGGCTGTTCCTTTGATAAAGAATAAGATTAATTCAAACACTTTATAAACAGTTAATTCCATAAGACAATAATTAATATGGGTATTTTCAGTTTCTATCATAGTTTACTACATGCAACCCATGTGTGACCATAGATCAACCAATCAGTTTCTACAGTGGTACATATTTGTGCATTGTAAAAATGGAATTGTTGATTTAACAAATCGAGGTCATTTTTCATTGCATAATTGCATGATGATATACTGAAACAATTTTAATAAATGCACTCTGTCCTCATACTAATATACTAATGACATGTACGAGTCGTATAGTTGAGTTAACAGATTCTGTAGCTGTATAAACAGAATTGGACAATAGCCACCTTAATTTGTATGTACAATGTAGTCTATTTTCTTTGTATGTTTGCAACTGTAGTAACATGGACGGGTAGGATATCTGTTGCTTTATCTTAATAAGGAATATTAGTTACTGAAGCAGAGTGATGTTTATTATGCTTATCAGAATCTCATTATTTACTATTTGCAACTAAAATGACAATGGATTGGTTAAACCAACCATGCAATTCATTATTACAGTGTGTGTGTGTGTGTGTGTGTGTATGATTATTACAATGAATATAGGGCACTTTCAGCTTTCCACTCATTTGTTGACCCTCTACAAGGAATTGGTGGTGGTGATGGACCTGAAGATATCATGGGAGCTTTCAAAACAACATTTTCAAACCTAAGTTGGGAAACATCAGAATGCTCTAAGGTAACTAGATTACTGTTTGGCTACATACAATTGAATCTGGTATTTTTACATCAATTAGGTTCTTTTCCACATAGCTGATGCCCCTTGTCATGGTACCAGTATCACAATGATGCAGGGGATTCATACCCTCATGGTGACCCTAATGGTATCACCCACGACCAAATGATGCAGGAAGTTGTGCGGCTAGACATACAGTATTGGTTTGGATATATCAGCAAAGACTACACAGATAAAAATGGTTAGGATATTCAATGACACCCTCCAAAGCCTCAGTGACCATCGGCTAATGATTCGTCAGTTTAACATTAAAGATCCCCAAGAGATCACAGATGCTATAATTCGATCTGTTGAAGCCAGCATGCAAATAACAGCTGCACGAAAAGTGATCAGAGAAATCCACTACTCTGGACATATCAATCCTATCTGGGATAGCTTGCCAATAAACCATGGAGTGAAGACACCACCTCCAGGACCTAAATCTCTCCAAAATTTACAAGATGGTCTGAAACTTGACAAACCATCAGTTCCAATTGCCATCAAAATAGCTCTAACCCATTCACTGATGGAGAAGAGTCATATATTTATCGAGGTTATGATACACTTAACAAACGTCAAGTGGTCTTGAAGAAATTTAAGGCAAGTGGAGCTACCCTCGATTGTCATATGAAAAGTGTTAGAAATACAAAAACCATTGCTTCCACGTACGCTCGTGACTTTAACAACGACAAAAGAAACCATGTCCATGTTGAGTCAATAGAATTCATTCCTGCTGACGTTATTCAAATTAATGATGGCAGCCCTCTACATTCTTCAACCTTTTATTGATGGGAAATTTGAGAAGTACAATACTAATAATGGGATAGTTTGTACAGCTGCAACTAACTCAGATATGATGCAAGCCTTTAGTCACTTCACTTACGTTCACTCAGGAGAGAGTCTGCTGATCTGTGATCTTCAAGGAGTTAGAAATAGCCGTGGAGTAAATCAACTAAGTGATCCAGCCATTCATTGTCGAATTCGTCAAAGAACATATGGCAACACTGATAGTGGGTTTCTTGGTATTAGGAGTTTTTTGAACAGTCATAATTGCAATAACATTTGTCGCAGCATGGGCCTTGATGGAGTTCGTGCTTAATGTCCATAATACTTATCTAGTGTCATTGTACTCTTCACTATGAACAATGTGTTATGTGGTAATATTATATTAGTTGATTCATCTTTATGCTAACAAACTTTGAATAAATCAAGACATTAATAATAAATCAAATAGATGATTAATGGATGAATGGTTGGATAGATGGGACAAATAGATTAGATAATTAATGAATGAATGGTTGGATAGATGGACAAATAGATGATTGATGGATGAATGGTTGGATAAATGGACAAATAGATGATAAATGGATAATGGATGGATAGATAGACAAATAGATAATTAAATGGCTGAATGGGCTGAATAGATGGACAAATAGATGATTAATGGATGACTGGTTTGATAGATGACAAATACATAATTCATGATGAATGGTTGGATAGATGGACAATAGATGATTAACGGATGAATGGTTGGATAAATGGACAAATAGATGATTAATGGATAAATTGTTGTATAAATGGGACAAATAGATGATCAATGGGATCAATGGATAACTATCAAAGTATTTAACTATTCGTTTTTTGTAAATTTTATCATATGTGATTGATTTCCATTATCATGTGCTTTTAATTTAAAAGCCCTATCACAAGATTTAGCCTCTACTTTTATTAAGTAGTTGTGTTATTTTGTATACAAACAGTTTTATCAGTTTATTACTGAATACTATACAGCTAAAGTTCTACTTGAAACATCATTACTATGTGTTCTTCTCAAGTTCAGATTTACTTATTCAATGTCATCAATACACAGTAGGTATCAATATAACTAAGCAATGCATCAAAATTCTCTCTTTGTCAGAACCATGAATGTGAGCTATTTCAATATTGGGTCAACTTAAAGCTCGGGAGAAATGTAATGGCTCATTGTTAGCTACCATTTGTAAATATAGTAATAAATGAACAAAGTAAACAAGTGAACAAGTTAAGCACACATATAACCAAATTTACTTATATAGGAAACAATACACTATACACTTATAAATACAATAACACTATACACTGATATACAATAACACTATACAGATGAATAACCTATACACTGGATAATACAATAACACTATACACTGATAATACAATAACACTGATAATACTGACAATATACACTGATAACACTATAACACTATAATACTATAATAACAACACATACACTTATAATACAATAACACTAAACACTGATAATAACAATAAGTATAGTAATACAGTACAGAGGTTACAATAATTTCATCTTTATTGATATTATTAATACTGGGAACTAAATTCTGTGTTTGTAGTGTGTTAGCTATTAATAAACACTCTCAATTTTCAATTTCAATTCAAAAGAAAGAAACTTAAAAGTGATTCAACGTTTTTTTGACTCTTATGAGTTTAGATAGTTACATAAGATTGGTATCTTTAGTGATCACCGCAATACCCAGCTAGCATTCAGTTGTGATAGCAGAGCCAGGGTCAGTTACTGTTAGCGTAAACAAGTATAGTACAATGTACCCCGTACAGGAAATTACCAGAAAAGTCCCTGGCTTGTCCCTTACCTATTCACTATCTACCATTAGAGGTGACTACATTGTATGTACATCAACATACATCAGTGTCATGAAGTATTAAAGTATGTAATGCTTGATTACATTTAATATATTAATCTTCCAGGTATCCATTCATCCATGTTATTATAACATGTATTTGATACATTTGTCATATATTATAAAAAAGGCAGAAATCTCTTATTTATGACTAATGATAGATCAATCCTATAGTATGTTCATTTACTCAAGTACTTGGCAGTTTAAAAGTATCTACTCCTCTAGAGACAACACCTCTGAATCCAACACTTACATGTCAATCTGAAACTCAATGATTAATTAAAATCACTACTTCTGGTTGACAGTAAAAGGGTCTCTGATGGAAAAGAGTCATAGAGTTTGATGACTTGGTGTTTGAAATAGCAAGCTTGTGCTAAAGCTGTACAGCACCATTGTATGAATACTGTATATTATGAATATTACAACAATATGTAAATACTATACTATAGCTGTTAATTCTTGTTTATTAATAACTATTGAAAAAATCAAACATTAATTTTATACAAAATGGTAAGCAAAGTTTACTTAGGTCCATAATTAGAGCAGGAGTTTACTCCATCAACAATTTCAGGGACATCATCTCTTTCATGCTTTTGTCGTTCCTCTTCCAGAGTTTTTCATGCATGGGTCACAGAGATCTAAAAAGGATGCATATATAAGTAATATAAATAATAGAAGAAAAGCAATCAGGAGTTAAGGCATTAATAGAAGCATTCACTACAGTCTTATGAAAAGCCAATGCTTACACCAATGGGGATACTTCTCTGACTTCCTTCAGAGGAAATGAATTTAAAAGTGTTTGAACAACATGGGCAGAAGTATTGATTGAATAACTTACCCTCCATTGAAAGATTTGTTTGGTAATTTCATTGACATTGATTCACCAGTGTTAGTCATTCTTGAGTAACTTGTAAGATTTTCTTGAGTCTTGAATCTTTTGAGCTTTCAATTTTGCTAGTTCTGCTCGACAATGCTGATTTGCTCTTTAAGTTTTGTTCGCTCGCGTAGCAAATCTATAATCTTTTGCCAGATTCATAAATTTCTCTCTGCATTTTGCATAATTCTTGTGATTGCCTTTTCCAGATCTGCATTCATATTTTCAATTTCATCTTTCCAAGCCTTATGTATCATCTCCAAATTCTCTGTCTTTGCAGACAGACTCTTTTCCAGCTCAGTAAGGGTCTGCTCTAATCTTTTCTATTGTCTCTTTTAGGCCAATTATATCTTTATTTCGAAGTTCTATTTTGCTTGAGTCTTTATTTCCCCTTTCTCTCCTTGACTTCTATCTCATTAACATTTCAGTAATTTCAGCTATCAAGTTGGTATTTCTTCATTCAGATTTGTTAAGCAAGGACTCCATAGCATCATCAGGACTTTTCTTTAGATATTCTTTAAGGGCATCACTCTGTTTTGTTTTTCCTGGAGTAATTTGTTTAGATATTTATTCCTTAAATGAGCTCCTCTATTTGATACAGCCTTTTCGCTTTTCATTTCGTAAAATTGAAACAGCACTTTCGTTCTCTTTCAAAGACCCCATGGAATTGCTTAGTTGAGTTCTACCCAGAGAAATCTCCTGATCTTTGTTTGCAATTTCAGCTAGTGACTGACGCAGGGAAACATCCACTTCTGTGTCCTGAAAATTAACTCAAATTAATAATACCAATTTTTTTGTATGTGTACTTCATATTGTCTTGATAGATCATGCCAGTATCTTCAGATGTCCAAATCTAGTTCGAAAAAAAAACCAATGATTTATTGATGCTCAATGTCACACGTCTTACTATGCATTAATGCTATATTTGGCGCCAGTGTCAACAACCCCAATATTTTTAAGGCCATGTGCTAAAGTTAGCCAAGATCCAAGACCTTTCTTTATCCAGATGTCAATCATTTCAATTAAGCAGCGACCTTTGTCTTCAGGGTATCTACGTTCAAGAGCATCTAAATCATGAATTTCCAACATTGATGTACATTCCCAAGAGATACCAGTTGATCTTCTTATATCACCATTGTTCTCTGGAAGTGATTTCACGAAACAACTTCACCAAGACACCTAAAGAAATGTATAGTAGTATAGTGATTTCAAAAATAATAATAATAAACTATGGCTAGATGGTGTATCAAGGAAATGAGAAAAATATTATTATATTATGATTATTATATATGTGCACATAAGTCCTAGTATTCTACTTACTTTACATCTAGTCATCTTCTTCCATGGCTCTTGTTACAGCAAATTTCTTCTGACTTTGAAACAAGTGTCGACCCAATAATGTCCTAATATTCACTGTTTCTAATTAATAAGAGTGGAAAATCCCTTGGAGTCCCCCCCCCCCGTTCCCGTCATAACTGCACAAGACTTTGCTGAACATTGTAAAGAAAGGAATATCAAATGGAAGATCAATTGCTGTTGAAGTTCAGACTATTGAATGGCAAAACTGAAACGTTAAGAACGATAAGGTAAACGTGATGAAATTGTCTTTAAAAATATGCACTTGTCTCATTTTATTTTGTAGACAGCAACTGTATCGAATACAAAAAAGGCTTTGCAAGCAAAAATATCTGAAGCCCCTGCTATTCTTCAGCAGTTCATTGCAGATCCTTGCTCGGGTCAATTTCTACAAGATGAAGAGAGATTATCTTCTTGCTCTAATGTCAAAAATGGTAGTGTATTATAGTTATGCTGCAGCAATGGCAAATTAATGTTAAGGTCAAGATTAGTTCTGAAAACAAGGTGCACAAAATTAAAATACCTTCTGATCAAGATCTAAGGTAATTTATTAAAAGAATATAATTATATAAAATTGTATATTCATTTATTAAGACATACCCAATAACTAAATTAAAGTGCTTGTTGAAGAAAAAACTGGTTATAAAATAAAACAGAGAAAAAATGCTTGTATTTAACACAAAAGTATTAGAGGATGGTACTTTAGGCTCTTGGGGAATAGAAGATAAAGATGAGATATTGTTAATGGAACTTTCTAAGCCAGAAGTAAGCCATTGTGTATTTGCGTATCCATTATTAACAATTGACATAGGTTGATGTCTGTTTTTTGATGATTGTACAGGATCCATGGGTTCTTCACTTGATACCATTAAAAATAATATCCAAGCAATTAATGACCGTCTGATTCGGGAAACTTGGTAGTGATTGTCAACTTCGGTTTGGTTTTGTGGGCTATACTGACTATGATGTTAAGCCAATATACTTACATTTCACTGAGTTAAGTTACAATTCACTGACTTTTCAGATGTTAAGTGACAATTTATTTGAAAGCTCACTGTCTCAATTCTGCGACTTTGTTAATCCCATTAAACCTGAAGGAGGAGGAGATCAAGCAGAAGATGTCATGGGAGGATTAAACACTGCTCTTTGCTTAGGGTGGAGGGCATCTGCTGCTAAAGTAGGAATTCAACAAAATATTTTTCTAGTCAAATTGTATATTATTCAAAGTAATTTAATGATTTTTTTCAGGTGCTTATTCATATTGCTGATGCTCCTTGTCATGGGACTCAATACCATGCTTCTGAGGTTGGCGATGATTACCCAAATGGTGATAAAAATGGTATCACTCATGATCAAATGATGTCAGCAGTTGCTCGTCTAGACATACAATACTATTTGGATATATCAACAATAGCACTCATAAAATGATTTATGTCTTTAATGAGAGTCTCAGAAGGAAGAGTAATAATCGTCTCACCATCTGTCAGTTTGAGGCCGAAAGACCTTACCAAATTGCTGATGCTGCATGTAAATATGTATCTGAAAGTGTTTTTGCCTTTGAAGCAGCAAAAGATTGAAACTTGTGATTCTGTATTAGTAAATGCTAAAACAAACTGTTCAATAGAAACTAAAATTTATAGTCACATTCCCAACTGTCAATTCTTTATATGAAAATGAGTTGGCTTGGTACATGCGTTTACTTTGACCAAGATCATAATATTATCATTAGTACATAACAATCAAATACAAACCTGAATTAAGACAACATCTTACTTATGGTCTTAATCAAACAAATCAAGTAAAGTCTATGCATGTCACTAGATCAGGTACTGTGAAGAATGAAAGCTTGGCCTTGTATATCATGCTCCTTACATTCCTTTTCCAGAGATTCCTTGCAGATCACAGAGGATCTATATAAATATGTGTAGACAATGTAATAAAAACATGAGTCATCACATACGGTCGCAATGAAATTGCCAGTGCTCACACCAAAGGGATGCAGTTCCTTCTTAGGGACAGGTTTCTAGATGTATGTAAACATAAACATGATCCAAAATGCATTAATGGTGTTTCATTTACCTCAAATTCAATGTCCTGTATAATTTTTGTTATATCGAGCAGTCAACGGCACTATCTTTTCAGTAATACTTTGATCTTCTCTTTATTATGAGACCTTTTGAAGCTCTTAACTAGCCAGTTCTGCTTGGTAAATGCTGATTTGGCGCTTGAGTTTTCTTTCGCTCTTGCCATAATTCTTTTATTGTTTATCAGTGTTGCATAGATGTTGTTGTATTTGGCTTAATTTCTGCAACTTTTTTTCCAGTTCCTCATTCTTTTTCTTCAATGTGTTTCGTCACGTTCCTTCTGCATCTCTCTAACTCCTTTGTTATTGCAGCTAAGTCTTTTCTAACTTAGAAATGGACTCTTTTGATGTTTCAATTTCAAATGTAGGTCCAGCACTTTTTCTTTTTTCGATTTTCAGCTTCTTTCCCTTTCTTTCAACTTCAGTTTTTTTTGCTTCCGCCATTTTTCACATTTTCAGCTATTTCAGTGGTCATTTTGCGTATTTCTTCATTGACCTCTTTGAGCAAAGACTCCATATTCTTATCAGGACTTCTTTTCAAGTATTCTGAAAGTACATGGCTTTGTTTATTTTCTCTTCGAGAGACTTGTTTAGGATTTCATTCTTCAAGGTGATATTTTCCATTTCCAAAATAGCCTCTTCAATTTCCTTTTGCAAAATATGGATGAGACTTTCAATCTCCTCGGTGAATCTTATGGTTTTGTCGAGTTGAGTCCTGCCTTGTGAAATTTGCTGGTCTTTCCTAATAATTTTAGCTCTCATAGCATCATCTTCTGTAACTTCCTGAAGAGCCTTACAGTAAATGGGATTCATATGCAATGTATATATACCTCATCTGGGTTGAAAAATCAATGTTAGCACCATCAGGAATTTTCAACTCTATTAATTAGTAAAAAAGTACCAATCAATAAAAGCATCAATATATTGTCATACTTTGGTTTGCTGCAATATTTTTTTGCAAGTGTTAGCATCCCCAAATTTTTAATACCACATGCTAAGCTAAGCCAAGAAGCAGTACTATCACTCTTTATCCAGATGTCAATCATTTCCATCAAGCAGCGATTTGGGACTTTGGATGTTGGCGCTCAAGTGTATCTAGGGTGTCCTTTTTCATACCAAGAAATATTCCAGGAGGTACCAGGGGAAGTCCTGATAACCACCATTTTCCTCAGAAGTGATTTCTTCTATGACACCTAAAGTCAAAAAAGTCAAAAGAAATGGAATCATGGTTATCTAATGTGTTATAAACCATATGTGTACAACTGTACATATATAAGCCCTGGTAATCTACTTACTTTTCACATCTAGATCTAGTTCCATCTTCCATGGCTCTTCTTACAGCAACTTTTTCTGTCTTTCAAGCAAGTATCGAACCAATAATGTCCTAATACGGATATTGTTTAATGAATGAGTGGGCAATCCTTGGGGTTTCCCCAATACTGCTGAATTACCACAAAAAGTTTGTTAGGAGACCAGGGGGAAGGTCAATCAATATTCCTGTTGTAGTTTAGACTTCTGTATGTTAAAACTGAAACTTTAAGATTCTGGTAATCGTGATGAAATTTCTATAAAATATGTTAAATTATATTTTATAACAATTTTATTTTTGTCTCGTTTATATTTTGTAGACGGTAACTATATTGAATGCCAAAATGTTTTGCATGCAAAAATATCACAAGTGCCTGTTAATATTAATCTTCTTGAAAAATTTGTAGATACTTGCTCGGATCAATTTATCAAGTATTTATCAGTTGTTACTAATTTCTGAATGTTTCTGTTAGAGGACTACACTCGGGAGGTAAATATGCATTATACAAGTAAATTGATCTTTCTGTTATTTCCTAACTATCAGGATCTTGAGTTTTCAATTAGTCAACTCTGCTTCATAGTAGATGATTTTGTTTTTGCTAAGTTTCTCTTGCTCTTCCAGCAATTCCTTAATGTTTGATGAGATTCACAGAGATCTATCCTTAGTTTTTCTAGTTCTTCATTCTTCTCTTGAATAAGTGCTTTATGTCTCAACTCCATGTCCTTGTGTTTTTTATTTGTAGGTCTACCATATCTTTATTCCGATGTTCTATTTCTTGCGTCTTTGTTTCCACTTCTGTTCTTTTAGCTGTTATGGTTTTCTCATTTTTAGCTATTTCAGCTTTCAAATCAAGTATTTCATTGTTGGTTTTTAGTCTGCAAGGACTTCATGCAATGTACTTTTAATCTTTGATCCATTGTTTCACTCTGCTTTTGTTTTCCAAAAGACGCTCTGTTAGATAAATCATTTTTCGAGGTGAGCTCCTTTATTTCTGATTTATGTCTACAATTTCTTTTCGTATAATTTGGATGACACTTTCAACTTTTCTCAGAGGATCCTGTATCCTTGTTCAAGTGAATCCTGTCTTGTGATATTTGATCTTTTGATGCATCATCAATTTCCACATCCTGCAGAATTATATGAGAATAAAATCTGATTTCCTATTTATATAGATCTACCATATCTTGACTTAAATCAATACCAGAGTCTTCAGCAGTTTTCAGATCTATATCTGAATAAATATTAATTATAAAATGCTATACCAGTTGATGCTTACTGTGGTCTGTTGCTATTTTTTCTGCTAGCGTCAACATCTTAACTTTTTTTAGTCCAAGTGCTAAGGTTGCCAGTATCTAGGTCCTTTCTGCATCCAGATAGTAATCATTTCAATCAGACACTATCATGATGAGTTGGATGTCGGTGTTCATTTCATTTAATTCATTCTTTTTACACCAATACATATTCCTAAGTGGTACCAGTAATACTACGATATCCACCATTTTTTTCAGAAGTAATTACTTGTAAAAACTTCATCTGCATCTAAAGAATTGTGTAGTCATAATAATTATTGAAATACAACTATAAGATCTCCACTATACATACATACATACATTCACAATATTATATAACATGTATATATATATATATAATATATTGTATATATATATAAGTACACATAATATATTTGGTATTATGTCACATATAATTTGGTATTCTATATTATAATATATATACAAGAGTATATATATAATCAATGTGTAGTTACTTACTTTGTATTTCTTCCATATTTCTATAGCAACAACTTTCTTCAGTCTTTGAAAATGAACAAGAAGCCAAACACTAGGGTTAGTGGGCAGTCCCTTGGATTTCCAAACCGGAAAAAAAATAAAATGGAGGATCAATTAGCGTCTACTTTTTAAGACAGTGTTAAACCTCGGGTAATTGTTCTCTTCATTTGTGTTTGTATAGACAGCAACTGTACATGTATTGGATGCCGATATTACGTTTTTGTCTGTCTCCTTCAGTGAGTAGTTAAATAAGGAAATGTAGATTCTATCGGGAATAAAAAGCAGTTGAATAATTCTACTAAGAAATCTAGTTTAATATTAAGACCCAAACAGAGTGAAGTCTGCAGGATTGAAAAATCCTATATTTATCAAAATTGTTCATCTAGACACACTCACACCACTCATCTGTATTACTGATAGATGAGGCTTTCAAAAGGAGCAATTAGCACTAAATGTAGTTCTACTGACTATCAAAATACTTGGATTTAAGAAATTAAGCAAACAAGTATATAAAAAAAATATTTTCTAAAAATGAAGTAAAAGTAGGAATTAGTAACATCAAACAAGATAGAAATTGCATATCCTTACATAATAACACAGGTGGCACAAACAAGTAAAAATATTAACCAACTATTAAATCACTTAAGAATATCAGTAATATAGTGTTGTATTATATGTAGATTGTATGATAGGAATTGTCATTTCTACTATCTTGTTTGCATTATTTGTATGGGACTAATAATTACTCATCCTTACATACATTTTACATCATTTTTAAGAAATTGTTACTTACATAATACGGGGGGGGGGTTTTAATTGCACATTCCATACATACTTGATCATCACATCTAGAGTAGTCAATATGATGTTTGCTGTGAGCTGTCTCGTATATTTTCTGTTCTTTATGCTATCTCCTAAATGTGTCAATGGGTTAGTTAATTATCTTGAATAATTACTAGCAAGCAAGATATTAGTACTTTCCTATTTTCAAGTGTATGTATGTATATATATATATAATATATATATATATTATATATATATATATATATATATATATATATATATATATATATATATATGTATACCTTTCTCAAAGCAACATTTAGAGCATATTCTATATTATATTCTATATTATATATTGTTTATACAATTAATTCATAAATGCATGCTAATTTTTTAAAAATACATTAAAAATGTTTTAGTTTTATATACAATGTTTAACGAGAAATCTCTCAATTAAGCTGGGACCATAAGAACAAAAAGGAGTAGTAAGACTAATATGAAATACAATACAATACCAAACATTTGATAAATAATTATTGATAAGGATATACCTTAGAAAATATGTCATAAAACACAATAGCTAATAAGGCATGAAAGAATGCAGCAGATTATTTATAACTCTAAAGAGTTGATTTCTAAGAGATAAAATGAAAACAAAAAGGATTATCTATAATAACAATTAACATACTAAAAATGTAAAAACTTGCTAAAAAAAGATAATATCAAATGTCAAAAAGTGACATGAGTGGCTATTACAATGCCCTGTGAACGGAGGGACCTTAGATAATTAGTTTCAATTTTCCTTATATGGGACATAATTAAATTTTTTAATATACAATATAATATGTTGTTAATGTAATTAGAGTTATTCCACAATAATGATGCCTGGCATGTGTGCTATTAATGGACAGGATATTGACACATGACTACTAATTTGTAGTCACATGTGTTTATGTCATCACTACTATGGAATTTAACCTTATCACTTGTTAAACAAATACCCTGTAACATAATATGTCTTCCATTTTCCTACAGGTGTCCAATAGAAGGGTTAATTATATTACTGTGTAGACAGCTATGCAATATAATCAATAACTAAGGTACTAATATCATAGTAATAGATATTATAATTATTAATAGTTTAAATTACATTGTCTAATTATACTCTAAGCTACATAGATCAACATTACTGTAAAAGACTTTCATATATGTTTTGTTATATGTACTCATAAGTCATAATGTCTATATTAGTTTAGGGAATGAACATTCTATGCATCTTGTTACTGTTTCAATATTCTTTCATGCTATAGCATTATCTAATGGGTGCTCTAGTGGCTGTCTCGTTATGGATATGCCTCATCATCCTATTACTATGGTACTGTGAGGGTCTATTACAATAATGGTGGGGGGTAATATCTGTTATGACTCATCCTATGGTAATAATGAAGCTAATGTCATCTGTCATCAGTTGGGATATACTGGAGCCTCTACTTACTCTAGAGCTGGATCAGTGAGGTTAGAACTTATATATAACATATAAGCAAACATATAAGACATGTTCAAAATATCTTTGTCTAGTTATGGCACTGATACTCTATCTATGAAAATGGATGATCTCAACTGTGCCAGTTACAGTTACCTCACTATCTTTCAGTGTTCTTTTCTACATACATTGATAGTGGATGTACTAACACTAAACTATAATGATGCTACTGTGTACTGCTGTGAGTATTAAATAAATATTCATTCCAAATATTATAAACTGTATTTGTTACAGATTCTACAAGGATTTGGAACAGTAATCCTTATCCTGGTATGATACGTCTTCAAGGAGGTAATTTATCCTAATGAAGGACGTGTGGGAGGTCTACTGTAATGGACAGTGGGGAACAATATGTGATAATGGATTTGGTTCTACTGATGCTCAAACTATCTGTAAACAACTGGGATATAACTATTACTATAGATATGATTACATTAGTCTGTGAGTAATATAATTGATGACAAACGTAGATGCTCTCTCATTTCAGATCTGGTATTCTAGTCAACCAAATTTGGACTACATACATGTCTAGTTATTCCTCTGACACATGTTATGGGTACTAAAATACCTGTCCATCAAACTTCCATAACAAGTTGTAACACTATGAAGATGTCAACTGTGGAAATGTAGTAAGTGATTGTTATACAAACATTTGTATGATGTTAAAAATATAACTCTACATGCAAGAAGTCTGACAATAATACAAATAATTCATGTATTATTTGCAATCTGGAGGTATGTTTAAATACTGTGATATTTAAAAAAGTGTCCTTTATAAGCCCTTTATTTAATATCCAACAGCAATCAAACATTGAAGCATTACATATTTATGATACATATTTATGCTTCTAAACTAATACTGTATCAGGCCAATAAAGAAATGTCTGCTTTGTTCTTCACCAAATACTTAACTTTGTTTTTTCAATACATTTTAAACCAGAATTCACGAGAAAACATATTTTACTGCAAATAAAATGTTGATCATGCACTCATTAATTCTAGTAACATGTTGTCATATTGACTTCATATGTTCACTTGCTATGTGTGTGTACATTTTGTGGCAGTAAAGTTTGAATTATTTAAATAATAAGATTTTATATAGTTGTATTATTCAATGGTAGCATTTAGCTTTATTTCGATTTAGCTTTAGTTCTTACTCTAAAAACTTATAATACAAAAATACCATGTTCTGGATTAAATTCGTAAGTGACCATAAAGTAAATTTTAAAACAAAAGTGACAAAAAGTTACATTAATTTTCAATTTATTGTATTCTATTATTAGAGTGTGACTGCTAGACTGTCATGATATTTTTGAAAAAAGTTATGTATTATATTTTTAGTTTTGATGAACTGCAAGTATTATAATAGTTAAAGATAATATAGTGTCTATTTATATCTAGTAGGAAGCTCATATTTTATGTTGTCATTGAACTGATTCACATTTCCTAATTGTCTTATATTGAATGTATAATACACAGCAATAGTCAATTGATCCTTGCTACACTTTCCTTTTGTTTATGGACCTCTCATTATTGTACTTATAAGTTATATAACTAAACATTGGTATAAATATGATAACAAGTTGGTTTAAACAAAAACTGTTTGAAATTTATCTAGATGTTGTTGCTAAAAGTGGTGTTCTAGTGACCTTTCATAAAATCGCAATGTCTATATTAGTTTAGGAAATGAACATTCTATGCATCTTGTTATTGTTTCAATATTCTTTTATCCTATAGCATTATATAATGGTGCTCTAGTGCTGTCTCGTTATGGATATGCCTCATCATCATATTACTATGGTACAGTGAGGTCTATTATAATTATGGGTGGGGTAATATCTGTTATGACTCATCCTATGGTTATAGTGAAGCTAATGTCATCTGTCATCAGTTAGGATATACTGGCCTCATCTACTTACTCTAGAGCTGGATCAGTGAGGTTAGAACTTATATTTCTATGAGACATGTTTAAAATATCTTTGTCTAGTTATGGCACTGATACTCTATCTATGAAAATGGATGATCTCAACTGTTACCAGTAGCAGCTACCTTGACTATCTTTCAGTGTTCTTTTTCTACATATATTGATAGTGGATGTACTAACACTAACTCTTATGATGCTACTGTGTAACTGCTGGAGTATTAGATATATATTCATTCCAAATATTATAATTATTTTGTTACAGATTTCTACAAGGATTTGAATAGTAATCCTTATCCTGGTATGATACGTCTTCAAGGAGGTAATTATTCTAATGAAGGACGTGTGGAGTCTACTGTAATGGACAGTGGGGAACAATATGTGATAATGGATTTTGATTCTAATGATGCTTCAAACAATCTGTAAACAACTGGGATATAATATTTACTATAGATATGATCATCTTAGTCTGTGAGTGATAAAAAAGGTTTGAAATATGATGAATTATAATTACTAAAACTTTTGCCATCAATCCTACATTGTAGATCTGGTAGTTATTACAACCTATTTGGAATACATACATGTCTAGTTATTTTATGACATCATGTTATGGTACTAGAATATCCTGTCCATCAACTTCAGTAACTGGTTGTAACCACCCTCTGAAGATGTCACTGTTACATGTAGTAACGTGATTATACTAATACTGTTGACCAAGTAGTTTAATATTGTCTAGGAGTAAGTCATACATGCTCTTTTGAAGTATTTTATCAACTCTCTAATTTTCTAATTGACATATAGCAAATAATTATAATTTGAAAGTTAACTCTCATCATTTTTTATTTATTATTTCAGTACATTTGACAAAGTTCTTTTTGTTGTCTTTCTTTAGCTTATAGCAGTTCATATTCTAAATCTACTGCTACACAGACTACAGTTGTTCTTGGATAATTGTTAGTGATCTATTACTTTTTATCAGGATTTAAATTATGTGAATGTACTTTATTATAATGCATAGTACTAAACATAATTATGCAACTTGGTTAGTGATGACTAAAAATAGCGGTTTAAATTTTATTTAGATAATGTTTGCTAAAAGTGGTGCTATAGTGCTGTCTCGGTTATGGATATACGTCATCATCATCCTATTACTATGGTACTGTGAGAGTCCTATACATCATGGATGGGTAATATCTGTTATGACTCAACTATGGTTAATAGTGAAGCTAATGCATCTGTCCATCAATTAGGATATCCTGGAGCCTCTACTTACTCTAGAGCTGGATCATTGAGGTTAGAACTTATATTTCTCTATGAACATGTTTTAAAATACTCTTGTCTAGGTTAGTGGCATGATACTTTATCTATGAAAATGGATGATCTCAACTGTTTGACAACAGTAGCTACCTGAACTATCTTTCAGTGTTCTTTTTTCTACATATTTGATAGTGGATGTACTAAAGACCACTCCTTATGATGCTACTGTGTACTGCCTGTGAGTATTAATATATGTATCATTCTAAATATTATAATTGTATTTTAATACAGATTCTACAAGGGATTTGGAACAGTAATCCTTATCCTGGTATGATCGTCTTCAATGGAGGTAATATATTCTAATGGAATGGACACCGTGGGGAGGTCTTACTGTAATGGACAGTGGGAAGGCAATATGTGATAATGGATTTAGTTTCTATCGATGCTCAAACAATCTGTAAACAGCTAGGATATAACTATTACTCTAGGATATGATCACCTCAGTCTAGTGAGTGATAATAATAGTTTGAAATATGATGAATTATATACAAAAAAAAATTATCTCTTGCATATATCGTATTATGCATGGTAGTTAATTATCAACCTAATATTGGAATAGCTCTGTCTAGTTATTATTATGACACTGTTATGGTACTAGAATTCTGTCCATCCTCTCAGTGACTAATGGTAGCCCACTTTAGATGTCACTGTTAGCATTACTAATGATAGAATATACTAGTGACCTAAGTAATCTTCAATAAGTCTAGAGTAAGTCATACATGCCTTGGACGTATTATCAGCTATCTAATTCCCTTAATTGAACTAAAGCAAATAATTATAATTTGAACAATTAACTCGTATGCATTTTAACTCTTTTATTCAGTAGCATGTGACAAATTCTTACTTGTTGTTTTTTTAGCTTATTAGCATTGTATATTCTAAATCTAGCTGGCTACACCTACTCCACTTGTTCTGGATTAATTGGTTATTTGGTTGTATTGTACTGAACAAAAAAGTTCTCCTCACTCATTAATTTAGTAACATTTTGTCATATTGCTTAGATTTTCCTTGCTATGCAAGGGGAAAATTTCCACTTTCCAATGTTTGTAAAAATGAATATTTACATTGGTTTGTAGTATTTCTACTGTTAAAAATTACCAATATTGTGGTATTACATTTGTGGAATAAAATTTTATTTAAATGATATCATTTTTTTATGATAGGTTGAATTTTTAATGATACATTTTTATGATTGGATTATCTTTTTAGCTTATACAGTTTCTTACCTCCAAAATTATAATACAAAAACTCATGTTCCGGAGTAAATTTAAGTGCCAAAAAAATTTTTAAAAAAAGTGTTACATTAATTTTCAATTTTTTTTTTAAAATTTTTTTTTTTAGAGGTGAATGCTAGACTGTCATTATTTTTGAAAATTATTTATTTAATTTATTTTGAGACTTGAAATATAATAGTTAAAGGAAAGATAATATAGTGTCTATTTTAATCTAGTAGGAAGCTTCAATTTTAGTAGGTATGAAACTAATTCCCAATTTCTTTAATTTATAATTGAATGGGGGGAAAAAACAAAATAAAACCAACCAAAGCAGGGCAATTGGAACCCCTTTACCTTTCCTTTTTAGGACCTTCATTATTGTCCTTCATTATAATGTATGGTAAACTAAACAATTATAAGTATATAACAAGTTGGTTATTTGACTAACAAACAAACGTTTTAAATTTTATCTAATGAGTTGCTAAAGTGGGTTTTGGGACCTTTCAATTTAAACATAATGTTAATTATTTTAGGAAAATAACATTCATGCATCTTGTATTGTTTCAATATTTTTTATGGCTAAGCTTATCAAATGGTCTATTTTTTTTGGCCCCCCTGTCCGTTAGGATATGCCTCAATCATCATATTAGATGGATTGTGAGGTCTATTAAATAATGGGGTGGGAATATCGTTATGATCTACTATGGTTTTGTGAAAGTAATTCCATTGCCATCAGTTAGATATCCTGGAGTCCTCTACTACTTAAGCTGAGCAGTGAGTTAGAACTTGCACACTTATTTATCCATTAATACTATCTTGTCTATTTTATCACTGATACCTATCTAATGAAAAATGGATGATCTCAACTGCGTCAGTAGTACTATTTGACTATCTTTCAGTGTTCATTTTCTACATACATTGATAGTGGATGTAATAACACTAACTAATATGATGCTACTGTGTGTACTGCTGTGAGTATTATAATATGGTAATTGATTATATTAATTTTTTTGAAGATACAAAATATGTACAGTTAATCTAAACTCTTATAATTAATTTTTTTATAGATTCTACAAGGAATTTGGAACAGTATCCTTACTCTGGGGGGGATGATACGTCTTCAAGGAGGTAATTCGATTCTAATGAAGGACGTGTGGAGTCTACTGTATGACAGTGGGGAACAATATGTGATAATGGATTTGGTACTAATGATGCCCAAATAATCTGTAAACAACTGGGATATAACTATCACTATAGATATTATCACCTCAGTCTGTGAGTGATAAAAAATGGTTTGATATATGATGAATTACATACTAAAACTTTTGCCTCGATCCTACATTGTAGATCTGGTAGTTATTATCACCCTATTTGGAGTACATACCTATGTCTAGTTTATTATTATGACACATGGTTATGGTACTAGAAATTTTTGTCCATCAACTTCAGTAAAGTGGTTGTTCCCACTCTGAAGATGTCACCATCCTATTGTAGTAAGTGATTACTGTGACAACTAGTCTTAATATTGTCTTAAATATAACTCATGCACTCTCTTGGAAATATTTTAATAACTCTCTAATTCTCTTAATGACATACATAGCAAATAAATATAATTTGACAATTAACCTCTTTATCATTTTTATATTTTATTTCAGTACATTTGACATAGTTTTTATGTTATATTTTAGCTTATAGCAGTTCATATTCTAAATCTACTGCTACACAGACTACTTGTTCTGAATAAATTGGTTAGTGTTGTATTTTTAATCATAATAAATTATGTGTATTGTACTTCATTATAATGTATGGTAACTAAACATATTATAGATATGATTACAAGTGGGTTAGTCAACTAACAAACAAGCAGCTGTTTGACATTTTATCTAGACAATTTTGCAAAAAATGGTGCTAATTTGTGCTCTCTCGTTATGGATATCCCTCATCATCATATTACTATGGTATTGTGAGGGTCTTATTACAATAATGGATGGGTAACATATCTGTTATGACTCATCCTATGGTTATAGTGAAGCTAATGTCATCTGTCCATCAGTTAGGATATACTGGAGTCTCTACTTATTCTAGAGCTGGATTAGTGGGGTTAGAACTTATATTTATATAAGACATGTTCAAATATTTGCTGTCTAGTTATGGCACTGATACTTTATCTATGAAAATGGATGATCTCAACTGTTACGACAGTAGCTACTGACTATCTTTCAGTGTTCTTTTTCTACATCCATTGATAGTGGAGTACTAACACTAACTCTTATGATGCTACTGTGTACTGCTGTGAGTATTAATATATATTAAAAAAAACATTCTAAATATTATAATTGTATTTTGATACAGATTCTATAAGAATTTGGAACAGTAATCCTTATCCTGGTATGATACGTCTTTCAAGGAGGTATTATTGCTATGAAGACGTGGTGGAGGTCTATTGTAATGGACAGTGGGGAACAATATGTGATAATGGATTTAGTTCTACCGATGCCTCAAAAAACTGTAAACAACTGGGATATAATTATTACTATAGATATGATCACCTCAAATCTGTGGAGTGATAATAATAGTTTTGAAATATGATGAATTATATACAAAAAAAAATTGTCTCCATATATTGTAGATCTGGTATTTATTATCAACCTATTTGAAATACATACATATCTAGTTATTATTATGACACATGTTATGGTACTAGAAATTCCTGTCCATCCTCTTCAGTGGCTAATTGTTCCCACACTGAAGATTGTCACTGTTACCATGTAGTAAGTGATTATAATAATACTGTGACAAAGTAGTCTTAATAATGTCTAGAGTAAGCCATACATGCTCTTTGGAAGTATTTATCAACTATCTATTTCACTTAATTGAGATATAGCAAATAAATATAATTTTAAATTAACCTCTTAATATTTTACATTTATTTACTTCAATACATGTGACAAAGTTATTTTGTTGTTTCTTTAGCTTATAGCAGTTTATATTCTAAATCTACTGCTACCAACAGACTTACTTGTTCTGGATTAATTGGTTAGTGGTTGTATGTTGAGCACAACTCTTGTTTGTTAGGCCATATCCATTTTCATTAAACTTTGTCCTACCTATGGTTTAACAGGTACACTACACTAAACTATGATATATAAAATACTTTCAGTGGTTTTTGTTTTACTCTAAAATTTTCAATCCAGCAGGACAGTTAAATGTTTCCTTCTACTGTGGCAAGGGTTCTGGAATTTCACTTAATTTATGAAATTAATGGTTTTCCATTTAGCTACTTCTGACTCAATTGGTAATGGTGTTGTACGTCTCTATCGTAATGGATACACCTCATCCTCCAATTACTATGGTATAGTACAGATATTATAATGGACATGGGGTAATATCTTGTTATGATACCTACTACAATCAATATGAAGCTGATGTCATCTGTCATCAGTTGGGATATTACTGGAGCCTCAAGTTATTCTAGAGCTGGATATGTGAGGTAGTTAAATTAAATGAATAAATGCTCTTTTAAGAAATCTTTATAGCTATGGTACTGACTACAATTTAATGATACTGAATCGTGTCAACTGTTCTAATAACAACTATCTCACTATCTTCAATGTTCCTACTCAACATACATATATACATATGGATGTAGTTCTAACTCTTATGATGCTACTGTGATCTTTTGTAAGTACTCTTTGTATATATATTTAATAGTTAAGTTTTTGTTAAAGATACTTCTAGGATCTGGAACAGTAATCCTTATCCTGGGTATGATACTCTTCAAGGAGGTAATTTTTCCAGTCAAGGACGTGTGGAAGTTTATTGTAATGGGACAGTGGGGGACAATATGTTGATGATGGATTTGATTCTACTAATGCTAATACTATCTGTAAACAACTGGGATATACTGGATATATAAGATATGATCACTTGACACTGTAAGTAATATTTACTGACACATTCATTACATAATTTACCTATTCATAAACATAGGCCTGGATCATACAGTCAACCTATCTGGTCAACATTTATGAGCAGTAGTTTCAAGTGATAATTGTTTTGTAACTAGTAATTCTTGTCCTAGTTCTAGGAGTTACCAATAGTAGTCACTCTGAAGATGTCACTATCTCTTGTAGTAAGTAAAATTGTTCATTTGTTTATTTGTTTCTTTAATGATATAAACTTATTAGCCTATTCATCAAATTCAAGTAACTACATTACACGTCAATATGTTTCATTTAATCATCAATCTTCATCAGGTGAGAAGAATATTTATTTTTTTCCTAATATTATGTATTTACATAAACAGTTGTTGGTCCTGTTGTTGGAGGTACTTTAAGTGGTATTTTCATTCTTATTATCATCATTGTTGCAATCTCCTCTGTTATTTGCTGGTACAAAGGTATTGGCATATGTGCTAAACTACATAGAGGAGAAGACCACATATTACAGATAGAGATCAAGATAATGAGTTAGAGTTAAACACATTGGTACGTAATCCTAGAAACTACAACACTATACAATCTACATCAACATCTCATCAAAATACTTTACCAAGTACCACTGTAAACCCAATGCCTCATTATACTGGTAATACTTTACCAAATGTTGCACCTCAAGCAACTCTAATCCATATGTCCGATATACTACTCTCCCTGCTCAAGGTGGTCATAGCCCTTCACCTTACTACTATGTACCACTTACTAATGCAGCTATATCAGAGGACATATATGAAGTAGTGGGTGGACCAGTAGTTAATGACAAGACAGTTTATGAGGCTGTGAATTCTGATAGAAATCCACCTTCATATTCTGATCTTTATGATGATACTGCTTAAGTCAGTATCATTGAATTATTTGGGACTTTAATATTTTCCAAATGTGCTTTTGTCTTGTTTTTTATACTTTTTATTTACTCATTTTTGTTACCTTTATATATAGTCTCAGAAAAAGAAAGCAATTTTACTTACAACCTTTTATTTTTCATAACTGAATGTATAGTGGACTAATTTAGCACAGTAACCTGATGTTTCTATTTTATATACATATTGCTTTTTATCAGTTTATTGATTTCAAAGATTTGCATTTATAAAAAATAATTATCCTCACTAAGATAGAAATTAATAATTATCATAAATAATTAAGTATTTAAATAAAATAAATAATAATTAATTAACTATATAATAAGATTATCCAGAAGTCTTCCCTACATCAGTCGCTTTGATCATATCATTTACTGTGTATAGTTTGTGTGAGAGGTTTACTGATCATGATGTATTAATAGTTGCTATATATAATCTATAGTCTTTATTATTGTAATGTATTGTCACAATAATAAAATGTGCCTTTCATTAGACTCCATAGTCAAAACTCAATTATACTTATAATCTGTAATACATTGATGAAAACATCAAGTAGTAACCAATCTTACATATTATATTATTATACTTATATTATTACAAAATACAAGCAGGATCCAATAAGTTGTACTAGGTACCAGAAAATAAGTAAATGAGTATATACTTTATATATATGCTAGTAGACGATGAAGGTGGTATAGTGATAGTGACTACACACTAAATCCTTTATCATACATTGTATCCGTGTATAGATCAAGAGTAGAAGGACCAATGGATAGGTTGGTATGATATACCAGAATAATATAGCTTGTAATAGTGTCATGTGTGATGTGATACAGAGAGGGTAGTTTAAAGTAGGAAGGCTAAAAAATTATATTAAAAACACGAGAGGTAGCATTAAATAATAATTATTCATTATGTAGTGATCCTATCATCATAGTTAGACCAGGATACACTACACTTACTATTTTGGCAGTATATCAATCCATTCATAAAACCATTGGTCAGTTGTATGTTAAAGAGTTAAGGATTATCTGTAATAACAATTAACATACTAAAAGGTAAAACTTGCTAAAAAAGATAATCTCAGATGTCAAAAAGTGACATGAGTGGCTATTACAATGCCCTGTGAACGGAGGACCTTAGATAATTAGTTTCAATTTTCCTTATATGGGGACATAATTAATTATTTTTATATACAATATAAGAGGGTGATAATGTAATTAGAGTTCATTCCACAATAATGATGCCTGGCATGTGTGCTATTAATGGACAGGATATTGACACATGACTACTAATTTTGTAGTCACATGTGTTTTATGTCATCACATTACTATGGAATTCAACCTTACCACTTGTTAAACAAAAACCACCTGTAACAATAATATTTCTTCCCATTTCCCTAAGGGTGTCCCCTAGAAGGGTTAACTGTGCCAGTTTACAGTTACCTGACTATCTTTCAGTGTTCTTTTTTCTACATACATTGATAGTGATGTACTAACCTACACTATTATGATGCTACTGTGTACTGCTGTGAGTATTAATATATATTCATTCCAAATATTAATTGTATTTGTTACAGATTCTACAAGGATTTAGAACAGTAATCCTTACTCTGGTATGATACGTCTTCAAGGAGGTAATTATTCTAATGAAGGACGTGTGGAGGTCTACTGTATTGAACATGTGGGGAACAATATGTGATGATGGATTTGGTTCTACTGATGCTCAAACAATCAGTAAACAGCTGGGATATAACTATTACTATGATATGATCACCTAGTCTGTGAGTAATAAATAATAGTTTTGAAATATGATGAATTATAATTATACATGTCTAGATCAAGATAATGAGTTAGATTAAGCACATTGGTACGTAATCTACTACAACAACAACACTATACAATCTAACATCAACATCTCATCAAAGTACTTTACCAAGTACCACTGTAAACACAATACCTCATTATACTGGTAATACTAAATTAAATGTTGTACCTCAGCAACTCCTAATCCATATGTTCCATATTCTAATCTCCCTGCTCAAGGTGGTCAACGCTCTTCACCTTACAACTATGTACCATCCTACTAATGCAGCTTTTAGAAGATCAACCTACTACACATATACCTCCTCCCTATTCACAGTTTCATATCCACTCAGACAACAGATGTATCCCAATACTTATATGGTACCACTTCAAACTCTGCCTCAAACAATTTTCATCACAACATATTTGACCCCACAGTCCTGTTACTAGTACAGAGGACATATATGAAGCAGCGGGAGGACCAGTATTAATGACAGCACAGTTCAGGTTGTGAATTTGATGAAAATCCACCTTATATTCTGATCTTTATGGTGATAACACTTAAATCAGTATCATTTAATTATTTAGGACTTAAAAGTTTTACAAATGCGCTTTTGTCTTTTTTTTATATTTATTTATATTTTCTCATTTTTATTTTTATTCACAAGTCTTACTACTTAATGAAATTTATAGTAGATCTCAACAGACAAGTCTGTAAGGTATACAAGTATAGATTGTGTACATGGTGTTCATTTTATAGAACTATAAGTGTGTTCAGAAATATGTATAAAGTGATAAACCCAGCATAGTATAAAAAGTGATAATAAAGATATGTTATCAGAATTAACCATTTATAGAGTTTTATGCATTGATTACCCTGCATATCCACCCCAACAAACAGATATATCCCAGTACTTATATGGTACAATTTCAAACTCTACCTCTACAGTCAAATGTGTCCACTAACACAACAAAATGTTGACTAATCCACTTCCTCAAGAGCCAAACAATTCATGATACTCCTATTCAGAACTCACACCCCACAGTGAATCTTCCACTCCAGTTACCGGTAATTTCAACTACACCAGTATCAAGGGGAAAATAATACAAGTGTCACATCTATAAATGCTGTTTTCTCCTACTTCAATCCAACTCCACATGTTTCACCAGTTTACCACTTCTCCACAACTATTACTGCTAATAATTCTGCTAATGAGGCACAAGAGCTGTTGCTATTACAGAGGACATATATGAAGTAGTTGGTGGACCAGTAGTTAATGACAACACAGTTTATGAGGTTGTGAATTCTGATAGAAATCCACCTTCATATTCTGATCTTTATATTGATACTGCTTAAAATCAGTATCATTATAATATTTGGGACTTAAATTTTTTTTACATAGTGCATATGTCTTGTTTTTTATATTTTATTTATTCATTTTATTCAATATATATATAGTCTCAGAAAAGAAGCAATTTTATTACAATCTTTTTGTTTTTCATAACTTAATAAAATTAATTATCTTATGTAATAAGAATGTTTACTTTGTTTCCACAAAATAACTCCTACATTGACATTGTTTGTACACTGTACTCTAATTGTTCTCTCCATTGAGAAAATTATTCAAGCTGTTGTAGTCTCTCTTGTCTTATTTTTGAAATATACATAATGATAAAAGATATGGAAAGTAATGTTTACTTTGGAGATCAACTTTATGTAAATGTTTTATTCTTTGATTGATTTAAGGTGACTTATGAGTGGAGGTATGATTTACAGGCTTGTATTATTTGGTCCAACATTTTTTGATAGTAATGTGTACTAATGATAAATCTAAGATACATATGCATAATATTACAAAAGTCTTATTACCTTCAAGTAACTATTATTCATTGCATAATTCTCTTTTAAGTATACAAGTAAATAAAAACATTTTATAATAAATGAAGAAAAATATAAGTATCTTCAATTCTGAGTGTCAAGGCAATTTTATTACAGTCGATCTTCAATAATGTCTTATCTCTATAGAATGAATCTTTACTTGTAGCTGCATGAGCTAATCTTATATAACATAACTGTGATTTGTAATCATACTTCTTTCACATATAGTGCAGTTTTCTCCTTCCCCGGGACTCCTGGGAAACCACTGTTTGGTCAACTGATACTTCAGCAAACCACACAGGACCTGCAGTTTTCCCGTTCTTTGTTCATAGGTCTTTTCATAACTTAGCATTTAATTGGCAATCATATTCAGTGTGAAATTAACATAATATCTAAGCCAGTGGAGTAGTTTATCTTGCTTGCTGCTGTGATGATGGAATATTGTCTTGGCTGTGGGGATGATTATCATGTTTAATTAACATGTTTATTGATTATAAACCACAGTTTATATAATGGGATGACCACAGTTAATGAATTTCCTTTTCAACAATGGGTGGTAGACTGGTAGACCAGACCCTTTCTCTCTAAGCAAAGGGTCTGGCCTCACAAGACTAATCCCTACATACATTTACTTCACGTTTAAGAAAATATTTTTTGTTACTTGCATAAATAACAATACGGGGTAAGTTTCAAGCGTAGCATACACTGCACATTCCATACATACTTTATTATCACAACCTGAGCTGTCATATGATGATTGCTGTAAACTGTCTCGTGTATTTTCTGTTTTTTGCTATCTCCTGAACGTGTAAATGGTTAGTTATTATCTTTGAATAATTATTATACTCTGAGAAGAGCCACTTATTAAAAAAAGGTGTTTTATACATGGATCTGAGGTATTTCCTCTCCTATTGTATGCAATTAACATTGAAGTACAACAAAGGAGGTTGTGTTGCGAATGTCTATGACTATTTCGAGGAACTCAGTAGGCGTAAAGGGACTCAAGGATCTCGCAACACGGTCTGTTAGTTTTATGATTTTGATCATGAAACTATCAGACGAAAATCTTCTACCTTTATCAGGCATTTCAGTCTTCCTTCTTTGTTAAAAAAACTTTTTCAGAACCTAAGTGGCTTTATAGCTGCCTTAAAATTATTTATCATTCATAATATCTCAATATTATGTGTTAATGTAATTAAAGTGCATCCCACAATAATGATGCCTGGTATATGTACTATTGATAAACAGGATATTGACATATAGTTAATAACTTGTGGTCACATGCATAACATGTTTACGTCACATTACTATGGAATTTAACCTTACAAATATACCACTTGTTAAACAAATACTATATGTAACATAATATGTCTTCCATTTCCTAAGGGTGTCTCCCTACAAATGTCGATTATATTAATCAGCTATGCATTATAATGAATATCTAGTAGTAACCATAGTAATGATAGCTTATCATTTATCCATATAAATATTGGTCCAGTTTAATTATACTAGCTATATAGCTACATAGATTAACATTACAGGAAAAGCCTTTCATATTATGTATTATAACATGTCCTCAGAAATCACAATGTCTATATTAGTTTAGGGAATGGACATCCTATGTTTCTTGTTATTGTTTCAATATTCTTTTATGCTATAGCTTTATCTAATGGTGCTCTAGTGCTGTCTCGTTATGGATATGCCTCACCATCCTATTACTATGGTACTGTGAGGATCTATTATAATAATGGATGGGGTAATATCTGTGATGACTCATCCTATGGTTATAGTGAAGCTAATGTCATTTGTCATCAGTTAGGATATACTGGAGCCTATAGTTACTCTAGAGCTGGATCAGTGAGGTTAGAACTTACACACTTACCTAATCTAGCTTAAATATCTTGTCTAATCCAGCTATGGAACTGATACTCTATCTATGAAAATAGATGATCTCAACTGCATCAGTAGCAGCTATTTGACTATCTTTCAGTGTTCTTTTGATACATATATTGATAGTGGATGTATTAACACTAACTATTATGATGCTACTGTGTACTGCTGTGAGTATTTATTTTTTTCTTAATCAAAATCATATGTTTGTACAGATACCACTAGGATCTGGGACAGTAGTCCATTTGTTGGTATGATCCGTCTCAATGGAGGTAGTTATCCTAATCAAGGACGTGTGGAGGTTTACTGTAATGGACAGTGGGGAACAATATGTGATAATGGATTTGGTTCTACTGATGCTCGAACTATCTGTAAACAACTGGGATATAACAGTTACTCTAATTATGATCATCTCTATTTGTGAGTAACAACTATAATTGATGGCCAATTAGATGTTTCATCATTTCAGATCTGGTAATTCCAGTCAACCTATTTGGGAATACATACATGTCTAGTTTCTTCATCTGACACATGTTATGGTACTAGAAATACCTGTCCATCAACTTCCATAACAAGTTGTAACCACTATGAAGATGTCACTGTGGAATGTAGTAAGTGATTGTTATACAAACATTTGTGTATGATGTAAAAAATAACTCTACATACAAGAAGTCTGACAATAATACACAATAATTCATTATTGCATTATTTGCAATCTGGAGGTTATGTTTAAATACTGTGATATTCAACAAAGTGTCTTTATAAGCCCTTTATTTAATATCAACAACAATTCAACATTGAAGCATTACATATTTATGATACATATTTATGCTTCTACAATAATACTGTATCAGCCCATGAAGAAATGTTGCTTTGTTCTTCATCAAATACTTAACTTGCTTTTTTTTCAAAAATTTTTAAACCACAATTCATGAGCAAACACTATTGTTACCTGCAATAAAATGTAGATCATACACTCATTACTTGCTTCTAGTAACATTTGTTTGCATATTGACTTCATATGTTCACTTGCTTATGTGTGTGTACATTTTGTGGCAGTAAAGTTTGAAATTATTTTAAATGATAGGATTTTTATGATTGGATTATTCTTTTTTTTAGCTTATAGCAGTTCTTACTCTAAAACTTATAATACAAAAACTACATGTTCTGGATTAATTTGTAAGTGACCATAAAATAAATTTTAAACAAAAGTGATTACATTAATTTTCAATTTATTGTATTCTATTATTAGAGTGACTGCTAGACTGTCATGATATTTTTGAAAAAATTATGTATTATATTTTAGTTTTGATGACTTGCAAATATAATAGTTATAGTTAAAGATATTATAGTGGCTATTTATATCTAGTAGGAAGCTCATATTTTAGTGTGTATGAAACTGATTCACACCACATCAAACCTTATTAATTAAACAGTACACATCAATAGTTGATGGACTCCCTGTTACACCTCACTTTAAAGATATTTGTTATGGACCTCTCATTATTGTACTTCATTTAATGTATAGTAACTAAACATATTAGAGATATGATACAAGTTGGTTAGTTGACTAACAAACAAGCTGTTTGAAATTTTATCTAGATGATGTTTTAGCAAAAAAGTGGTGCTCTAGTGCTGTCTCGTTATGGATATGCCTCAACATCATATTACTATGGTACTGTGAGGGTCTATTACAATAATGGATGGGGTATATCTGTTATGACTCATCCTATGGTTATAGTGAAAGCTAATGTCATCTGTCATCAGTTAGGATATACTGGAGTCTCTAGTTACTCTAGAGCTGGATCAGTGAGGTTAGAACTTACACACTTACTAATCCAGCTTAAATATCTCTGTCTAGTTATGGCACTGATACTCTATCTATGAAAATGGATGATCTCAACTGTGTACAGTAGCAGCTATTTGACTATCTTTCAGTGTTCTTTTTCTACATACATTGATAGTGGATGTACTAACACTAACTATTATGATGCTACTGTGTACTGCTGTGAGTATTAATATATATCATTCCAAATATTATAATTGTATTTGTTACAGATTCTACAAGGATTTGGAACAGTAATCCTTATCCTGGTATGATACGTCTTCAAGAAGGTAATTATTCTAATGAAGGACGTGTGGAGGTCTACTGTAATGGACAGTGGGGAACAATATGTGATGATGGATTTGGTTCTACCGATGCTCAAACTATCTGTAAACAACTGGATATAACTATTACTATAGATATGATCACCTCAGTCTGTGAGTGATAAAAAATGGTTTGAAAATATGATGAATTACATACTAAAACTTTTGCCTCAATCCTACATTGTAGATCTGGTAGTTATTATCAACCTATTTGGAATAGATACATGTCTAGTTATTATTATGACACATGTTATGGTACTAGAAATTCTTGTCCATCAACTTCATTAAGTGGTTGTTCCCACTCTGAAGATGTCACTGTCACGTGTAGTAAGTGATTATAATAATACTGTGACAAGTAGAGTTAATAATGTCTTAAATAAGTCATGCATCTCTTGGAAATATTTAACAACTCTCTAATTCACTTAATTGACAATACATAGCAAATAAAATATAATTTAAAAATTAACCTCTTATCATTTTATATTTATTATTTCAGTACATGTGACAAAGTCTTTTGTTGTTTCTTTAGCTTATAGCAGTTCATATTCTAAATCTACTGCTACACAGACTACTTGTTCTGGATTAATTGGTTAGTGGTTGTATTTTTAATAATGATTAAATTATTCGTC
This sequence comes from Gigantopelta aegis, assembly GCF_016097555.1. Taxonomy (NCBI): domain Eukaryota; kingdom Metazoa; phylum Mollusca; class Gastropoda; order Neomphalida; family Peltospiridae; genus Gigantopelta; species Gigantopelta aegis. The sequence continues at coordinate 13,914 of NW_024533885.1, read as the reverse complement.
ATAAATTATTATAAAATGGATTGATTAACAATTAATTATTGATTAACAATTAATTAATTAAACAGAAGAGAGCCTTTAATGAAATACTAGTACTTAAAAACTTGAGCACAATTTTTAAGGATTTGTTAGTTGCCATATTGTTTGTTATACAATAATTTTTAAACATTGCTTACCTATAGTTAACAGGTACAGTACACTAAACTATTATATATAAATACTTTCAGTTGTTTGTTTACTCAAAACATTTTCAATCCAGCATGATTGATAAATGTTTCTCCTACTGTAGCGAGGTATGTACCTTTAGAACTTTCATTTAATTTATGTTATCAATGCTTTCCATTTATCTACTTCAGATCCAATTGGTAATGGTGTTGTACGTCTCTATCTTAATGGATACACCTCATCCTCCAATTACTATGGTATAGTACAGATATTATATAATGGACAGTGGGTAATATCTGTTATGATACCTACTACAATCAATATGAAGCTGATGTCATCTGTCATCAGTTGGGATATACTGGAGCCTCAAGTTTATCTAGAGCTGGATATGTGAGGTAAGTTAAATTAATGAGATAAAACTCTTTTAAGAAATCTTTATAGCTATGGTACTGACTATAATTTAATGATACTGAATCGTGTCAACTGTGCTAATAACAACTATCTCATATCTACCTATTTCTACTCTACATACATATATAGTGGATGTAGTTCTAACTCTTATGATGCTACTGTGATCTGTTGTAAGTACTCTTTGTATAAAAAGCTTATAGTTAATTTTTGTTAAAGATACCTCTAGGATCTGGAACAGTAATCCTTATCCTGGTATGATACGTCTTCAAGGAGGTAATTATTCTAGTCAAGGACGTGTGGAAGTTTATTGTAATGGACAGTGGGGAAACAATATGTGATGAAGGATTTGATTCTACTGATGCTAATACAATCTGTAAACAACTGGGATATACTGGATATATAAGATATGATCACTTGACACTGTAAGTAATATTTACTGACAAATCATTATGTTATTTACATTATTCATAACATAGGTCTGGATCATACAGTCAAACCTATTTGGTCAACATTTATGAGCAGTAGTTCAAGTGATAGTTGTTTTGGAAGTAGTAATTCTTGTCCTAGTTCTAGAGTGACCAGTTGTAGTCACTCTGAAGATGTTACTATCTCTTGTAGTAAGTAAAATTGTTCATTTGTTTATTTTGTTCTTTAATGATATAAACTTATTAGCCTATTCATCAAATTCAAGTAACCTACATTACACGTCAATATTGTTCATCTTTATCATCATCTTCATCAGTGAGAAGAATATTTATTTTTTTTCCTAATATTATGTATTTACATAAACAGTGTTGGTCCTGTTTGTTGGAGGTACTTTAAGTGGTATTTTCATTCTTATTATCATCATTGTTGCAATCTCCTCTGTTTATTTGCTGGTACAAAGGTATTGGTATATGTGTTAAATTGCATAGGCAGAAGACCACGTACAACACAATAGAGATCAAGATAATGAGTTAGAGTTAAACACATTGGTACGTAATCCTAGAAACAACAACACTATACAATCTACATCAACATCTCATCAAAATACTTACCAAGTACCACTGTAAACACAATGCCTCATTATACTGGTAATACTTTACCAAATGTTGTACCTCAAGCAACTCCTAATCCATATGTCCGATATACTACTCTCCCTGCTCAAGGTGGTCATAGCCCTTCACCTTACTACTATGTACCACCTACTAATGCAGCTTTTAAGAATCGTCAACCTACTACACACATGCCTCCTCCATATTCACAGTTTTCATATCTACCCAGACAACAGATGTATCCCAGTACTTATATGGTACCAGTTGGAACTCTGCCCCTCACAATATCCTCAACAGTATATGACCCCACAGCAAACATTTATATGTTGCCAACAACCTCAACAAATGGGCCTACAGTCAAATGTGTCCACTAACACACAAAATGTTGATTCTCCAGTTCCCTCAAGACCCAGTAACACAATTCGTGATACTCCTATTCAGAACCCACCCCCCCACAGTGAATCTTCCCACTCCAGTTACTGGTAATTCAACTACACCAGTACCAATGGAAAATGATACAAGTGTCACATCTAAATGCTGTTTCTCCAACTCCACAAATTCCAGCAGTTACCATTTCTCCCACAATACTACTGCTAATAATTCTGCTAATGAGGCACAAGGAGCTGTTGCTAGTACAGATGACATATATGAAGTAGTGGGCGGATCAATAGTTAATGACAATATTGCTTATGAGGTTGTGAATTCTGATAGAAATCCACCTTCATATTCTGATCTTATGATGATACTGCTTAAGTCAGTATCATTGAATTATTCGGGACTTAATTTTTTACAAATGTGCTTTTGTCTTGTTTTTATATTTTTATTTACTCATTTTTGTTACCATATATATAGTTCAGGAAAGAAAGTGATTTACTTAAAACCTTTTTATTTTTCATAACTGAATGAATAGAGACTAATTTAGCACAGTAACCTGATGTTCTATTTTATATACATATTCTTTTTTTTTCCAGTTTATTGGTTATTAAAAGATTGCATTTATTAAAAATTAGTTATCTCACTAAGATAGAGATTAATAATTATTCATAAATAATTAATAATAAGTATTTAAATAAAAATAAATAATAATTCATTAACTATATAATAAGATTATCCAGAAGTCTTCCCTACGTCAGTTTACTTTGATTTTATCATTCACTGTGTATAGTTTGTGTGAGAGGTTTACTAATCATGATGTAGTAATAATTATTATAAATAATCTATAATCTTTACTATTGTAACTGTATTGTTACTATAATATGTGTCCTTCATTACACTCCATAGTCAAACTCAATTATTCTGAAATAATTGTTATAAAATATTGTAGCTACTGATTATTGTGGTAAGATTCTAAAAATAATAACAATAATTGCTGGAAAAAATAACAATGGTACTACATTTCAATGTCGAGCTTATGATTGTGCCACAAATAAAGCCAAGCTAATTGTTATAAAAGGTACAACATTTGTAATGTAGTCAAATATGATGTATATTACTTTCTTTTTAGCTCCACTATCTCCTCCTATTCCTTCCACTGTTCAGTTATTCAACACTACTGCTCTCTCCCTCGTCAAAATGTCCTCACTTATAAGCACTCCTTCTTTGTCAGACTACCCAATAATTTTTACTGCCTCAATGGTCTTCGTCTTCATTCAATCTATGTAAGGAACATTTACAGCATAAACTGTATTATCTCCCACTTCTCTTATATCAATCAGTCCCTTCAGTTATTTCAACTCCAAAACTTTGGCACAGTTAGTATTGCCGCAGATACATATATTCATTATTTATGGAGCGTCTATTGGTATTGTTCTACTGGTCATCATGATCATTACTGTTATAATATCATTATCTATATTAGGACAAAACGTTACAATCATTCTCCCAAGCAACAAAAATAATGTCAATTGAGAAAGATAAATATATTTATTATATTCATAAGGTATATAATGTAAACATAAAACAATGATTCTTAAGAAAAATAAAATCCAGCAAAATAACGATAATCACGTGTGTTCTTAGAACCATCTTTATAGGATCCAGTGAATATCACCCAAAGATATCAACATTTCCTTTCTTAGATGTAAACAGCTCAATAATTTATGGAGTAACTTAAATGGATAAAGTTGTATGTAGAGCATTGGTAAGAATATAATGAACACTAACACAATGATAGCAAAGATACCAGTTAGACTATGAGGGCAACCAAAATAATCTAGTGTTCCATCATAACCCACTGTCATTTGCATTATTCCAAGCAGACCATGTTGTTGGATGTAATAATTGAAGAGAAGTATCAGCAAACTGAGTGAAACATAGCAAATATATATTGAGGCTATAGAATGAATTAAACAAGGCTCAATGTTAGCCATATGCCAGAAACGTGCTAGTAGAAGATGAAGAGGTCTAGTGATAGTGACTACACACCTAAATCCTTTATCATACATTGTAATCCAGGTCTACATCAAGAGTAAAGGACCAGTGAATAGGTTGGTATAATATACCAGAATATATAGCTTGTAATGGTGTCATATGTAGTGTAATACCGAGAGGGTAGTTAAATAAGAGGTTAAAAAATTAATATTAAAAACACAGAAGGCAGCAGTAAATAAAAATTTTCATTATGTAATGATGCTATCATCATAGTTAGACCAGGATACACTACACTTACTATTTCACAATAGAACATTGGTGAATTGTATGTTGAAGACTATTATAGTAAACACCATTATTGTTACTGGTAATATTTTTTATTAGGAAAAAACATCATCCAACCTTGTTATAGATGCTGATCACACTTGACGCATCTATTGAGCTGGTTAATAGGAAATTAGGAACTCCATAACCAGGAGCACTTGTTCCTCACAATCTTCCTGTTCTACCTTTTGGACAGAAGGATGTAGAACAGATAGCTGAGCAGTCATTCCCACAATTATAAAAGAGGGGACAAAGATCACTCACGAATTGTCCTAATATTTTATCTTAGAATAGTATGAACAGGAAAACAATTCATATAAAAATATGGTACTGACTACAATTCAATGAGACTGAATCGTGTCAACTGTTCTAATAACAACTATCTCACTATCTTACAGTGTTCCTACTCTACATACATATATACTGGATGTAGTTCTAACTCTATGATGCTACTGTGATCTGTTGTAAGTACTCTTTGTATAAAATGCTTATAGTTAAGTTTTGTTAAAGATACCTTTAGGATCTGGAAAAGTAATCCTTATCATGGCATGATTAGACTTCAGGGAGGTAAATATTCTAGTCAAGGACGTGTGGAGGTATACTGTAATGGACAGTGGGGAAACAATATGTGATAATGGATTTGATTCCACTGATGCTGATACAATCAACTGGGATATACTGGATATGTAAGATATGACCACTTGACACTGTAAGTAATGACAAATTCATTATGTAATTTACATTATTCATAACATAGGCCTGGATCATACAGTCAACCTATCTGGTCAACATTTATGAGCAGTAGTTCAAGTGATAGTTGTTTTGTAACAAGTAATTCTTGTCCTAGTTCTAGAGTGACCAGTTGTAGTCACTCTGAAGATGTTACTATCTCTTGTAGTAAGTACAATCTACATCAACATCTCATCAAAATACTTTACCAAATACCACTCACTGTAAACACAATGCCTCATTATACTGGTAATACTTTACCAAATGTTGTACCTCAAGCAACTCCTAATCCATATGTACAATATACTACTCTCCCTGCTCAAGGTGGTCATAGCCCTTCACCTTACTACTATGTACCACCTACTAATGCAGCTTTTTAAGAATTGTCAACCTACTACACATATGCCCCTCCATATTCACAAGTTTCACATATATGGTACCAGTTGGAACTCTTCCTCAACAATTTCGTCAACAGTATATGACCCCACAGCAAAACTTTATATGTTCAACAACCTCAACAAATGGGCCTACAGTCAAATGTGTCCACTACACACAAAATATTGATTCTCCAGTTCCTCAAGAGTCAGTAACAATTCATGATACTCCTACTCAGAACCCACCACCCCACAGCGAATCTTCCACTTCAGTTACTGGTAATTCCAACTACACCAGTACCAATGGAAAATGATACAAGTGTCACATCTATAAATGCTGTTTTTCATACTGCAAGTCCAACTCCACAAGTTCCAGCAGTTACCATTTCTCCCACAACTGCTAATAATACTAATTTTCCCATTGAGGCTCAAGCAGCTATACAGAGGACATATGTGAAGTAGTGGGTGGACTAGTAGTTAATGACAACATTGCTTATGAGGTTGTGAATTCTGATAGAAATCCATGCACCTTCATATTCTGATCTTTATGACGATACTGCTTAAAATCAGTATCATTAAAATAATTATTTGAGACTTAATTTTTTTTACAAAAGCACTTATGCATGTCTTGTTTTATATTTTATTTATTCATTTTATTTCCTATTTTATTTAATAGTCTCAGAAAAGAAAGCAATTTACTTACAATCTTTCATTTTTCATAACTTAATAAAATCTTATGTAATAAGAATGTTTACTTTGTTTACCACAAAATAACTCCTACATTGACATTGTTTGTACACTGTACACCAATTGTTTCTTTCATTGAGAAAATTATTCAAGTTGTTTGTGGTCTCTCTTGTCTTATTTTTGAAATATACATAATGATAAGAGAGAGGTCAGTTATGGGAATACTGTTTATTCTTAATTTTATTACGGCTGATCTAATCATAACTTATCTTCCACACATAGTGCAGTTGCCTCCTTCCCCAGGATTCCTGGGGAAACCCACTGTTTGGTCATTGATACTTTTAGCAAACCACACAGGACCTGCAGTTTTCCCGTTCTTTGTTCATAGTCTTTTCATAACTTAGCATTTAATTGGCAATATATTCAGTGTGAAATTAACATAATATCTTAAGCAGTGAGTAGTTTATCTTGCTGCTGCTGTGATGATGGAATATTGTTTTGGCTGTGGGGATGATTATTATGTTTAATTAACAAGTTATGATTATAAACCACAGTTATATAATATGACACAGTTAATGAATTTCCTTTTCAACAACTCTACTATGGGTGGTAGACCAGACCCTTCCTCTCTAAGCAAAGGGTATGGCCTCACGAGACTAATCCCCTACATACATTTACTTCATGTTTAAGAAAATATTTTTTTGTTACTTGTATAATAATAATACGAGGAAGTTTCAAAGCATACACTGCACATTCCATACATACTTCATTATCACAACCTGAGCTGTCAATATGATGATTGCTGTGAACTGTCTCGTGTATTTTCTGTTCTTTTTGCTATCTCCTGAACGTGTAAATGGTTAGTTAATTATCTTTGAATAGTTATTATACTCTGTCCGAGTTGAGAAGGCCACTTATTTTAAAAAAGGCGTTTTATGCATGGAATGTATTTCCTCTCCTATTGTATGCAATTAGCGTTGAAAGTACAACAAAGGAGGTTGTGCAAATGTCTATGACTATTTCGAGGAACTCAGTAGGCGTAAAAGGACTCAAGGATCTCTCAAACGACGCCTGTTATAGTTGTGATCATGAGGCCATCAGACAAAAATCTTTCTCTACCTCTAATATCAGGCATTCTCAGTCTTCCTTCTTTGTTAAAAACTTTTTTCAGAACCTTGGTGCTTTATAGTTGCCTTAAATCGGATAAGATAATACCTGGTTACTATTATAATAATAATTGTTATAATAGAACAGTCTGTTCATATAATTAGAACTGTAATTTTGAATTGCCACGTGACAGACGATCAAGGCGAAAATTGTTATTCGTTAAATCCTCTCGAAGGTACCACTGAAAATTTATTGAATTTTATAGTTTCTACTTTCTTGTAGCATTTAGAGAGCTTAGTTATATATAATATATATATAGTATATATATATATATATTATATATATGCGCGTTTGCAAGACTGAATTGATTGGTGCAGGTCCTATGTGGATAGATGTAAAATGGCAAATTTTATTTGTACATGGCTCTTTTCAAATCGGACAAATGTAACATAAGCAAGATATTATTGCTTCCTTTTTTCAGCATGTATATATACATATATATATTATATATATATATATATATATTATATATATATATATATATATAGATATAGAACAGAATTAAAGGACAAAAGAACAGAGCTCTCGCTGTGTTGCTGTTACTCCGAGTTTCACGCGCGTTATGCGATCGTCTGACGATCGCATAACGCGTGAAACTCGAGTAACAGCAACACAGCGAGAGCTCTGTTCTTTTGTTACTTTAATTCTGTTCTAACCCGCTCTGTCTAAACGACATCGAGCACTCTTCAACAGACTTAGATACTTCAGTATATATATATATATATATATATATACACACATATACATATGCACCAGAATTGAAGGACAAAAGAACAAGAACTTTCACTTTGTTGGTTACTCCAAGTTTCACGCATTATGCAATCATCAGACAGCTGAATACTACTCTGTTTGCAGGTTGGTTATATAGCATTGAAGTGTTTAACTATGTCTTGTCCCTTGAGAAATCTGCTAAATAATACCTGTTTTCGTGTCGGGCACTTTGAGACAAGTTCAGACCTTTTGTTCAGGATGGTGGTTTGTTGATAATAGAGAGTTTTTCGGTTAGGCAAAGGTTGCACGGCTTTGTTGTGTTGGAGTAGGCCTGTGCTCTTCAGTTTACTGACCAGGTAATTTTTGAATTCCTCACCTTCTTTCTTCAATCAATGCCAAACCGTACTTCGATAGTTCCGTGCTGTTTCCATATTTCTCGTGTCTAATTGATTGTATGTGGTTGAAATATCTATGCTTGAAGGGGGTGCTCTGTTAGGCCTATGTACACCTTTGTCTTGTTTCTACTCATGTTTTGACTTCTGCGTTGTAGATGATGTTGTGGGACTGGCATTCGTCGTTAATGGGCAGAGGTCTTTTTTTGGCAGTTGCAGGGTTTCCGCGAGCATGTACTGGTATCCTTCGAGACCTCATTATTGTGTGTCTTGATGATGCTGGCTAGGTTTGGCATGCAACTGTAGCTGACCTTAACAGTGTTTTTGTTGAATATTTCTGTAGCCTTGACTTTTTTGGGAAATGCTTGGCGACCAACTTTAGGAATTTTTGGCCTACATTCATTGATATGTTTTTTGCTGAATGTGGGGTTGAACCATATGATGTACATAATGTATACATACATACATACATACATACATACATACATACATACATATCATACATATATATATATATATATATATATATTATATATATATATATATATATATATATTATAGGAGTTGTAAGACCAACATGACATATGATGTATAATGGCAAAATGGTTAAAGTAACTTATTATTGATGAAGCTATACTTTTCAAATATACCATCAAAACAAAGGCTAATAAGTATGAAAGAATGCAACAGATTGCTAAAGAGTTGATTTCTAAGTGATAAATTGAAGACAAAAGTATTATCAATAATGACAATTAACATACTGAAAATGTAAACTTGCTAAATAGAATAATCTCAAATGTCAAAAAGTGACATGAGTAGGTATTATAATGGCCTCTGAAGGGCCTTAAATAATTAGTTTCAATTTTAATTAAATTATTTATCATCTGTAATATCTAAACATTATGTTGTTAATGTAATTACAACAATGATACCTGGTAATGATGAAGAGGATATTGACATATAGTTACTAACTTGTAGTCACTTGTAAACACATTTACATCACTTTACTATAGAATTTTCCATACTAATATACCATTTGTTAAACACATATTTCCTAAGGGTTTCTCCCTACAAGGGTTAATTAGATTACTATCTAAACAACAGTGTATTATAATCAATAGCTAGTAGTAACCATAGTAATGAAAAATTATTATTAATCCATATAAATATTGGTCCAATTTAATTATACTCTAAGCTACATAGATTAACATTACAGTAAAAGACTTTCATATGTGAATTTATAACATTTGCTCAAATCACAATGTCTATATTAGCTTAGGGAATGAACATCCTATCTTTCTTGTTACTGTTTCAATATTCTCTTATGCTATAGCATTATCTAATGGTGCTATGATGCTGTCTCGTTATGGATATGCCTCATCATCCTATTATACTATGGTACTGTGAGGGTCTATTACAATAATGGATGGGGTAATATCTGTTATGACTCATCCTATGGTTATAGTGAAGCTAATGTCATCTGTCATCAGTTAGGATATACTGGAGCCTCTACTTACTCTAGAGCTGGATATGTGAGGTTAGAACTTACAAACTTACCTAATCCACTTTAAAATATCTCTCTGTAGTTATGGACTGATACTCTATCTATGAAAATGGATGATTCAACTGCATCAGTAGCAGCTATTTGACTATCTTTCAGTGTTCTTTCTCTACGTTCATTGATAGTGGATGTATTAACACTAACTCTTATGATGCTACTGTGTACTGCTGTAAGTATTAATATATTCATTCCAAATATTATAATTTATATGTTGTTACAGATTCTACAAGGATTTGAACAGTAATCCTTACTCTGGTATGATACGTCTTCAAGGAGGTAGTTATTATCTAATGAAGGACGTGTTGAGGTCTACTGTAATGGACAGTGGGGAACAATATGTGATGATGGATTTGGTTCTACTGATGCTCAAACTATCTGTAAACAGCTGGGATAATAACTATTACTATATATTATGATCACCTCAGTCTGTAAGTGATAAAATGGTTTGAAATATGATGAATTACATTCTAAAACTTTTGCCTCAATCCTACATTGTAGATCTGGTAGTTATTATCAACCTATATGGAATACAGACATGTCAAGTGTCTTCTTATGACACATGTTATGGTACCTAGAACTTCCTGTCCATCTTCTTCAGTGACTGGTTGTTACCACTATGAAGATGTCACTGTCAGATGTAGTAAGTGATTATAATAATACTGTGACCAGTAGTCTTAATAATGTCTAGAGTAAGTCATGTATGGCTCTTTAGAAAACATATAGCAACTCTAATCACTTAATTGACATATAGCAAATTAATATAATTTGAAAATAAAACCTCATTTATTATTTCAGTACGTTTGACCATAGTTTTTTATATTAATTTTTAGTTTATAGCAGTTCATATTTACTGAATCTTCTGCATACACGACTACTTGTTTCTGGATTAATTGGTTAGTGGTTGTATTTTAATAATGATTAAATTATTCGTCATAAATTATGTCATTAATAAAATCTTTGTCTTAGCACAACGTTGATATCATGTTGTATCTTATGAACCCTCACAATTCTGTATAGGAAAGGGTTACAGTACTTTGTGTTTGTGTGTGTGTGTTGTTGGAATGCAAAAACTCTAGTATAGTTGTTCAAATGTAATATCTAAATTTATAAATGCATTGGTTAACAAAAAGAACAGGGCCTCTAAGAACTGCCACTTTACAAACTGTTTTACACAATTCGTGTTTTTATGTCATATCCATTTTTATTAAACGTTACCTATGGTTTAACAGGTACAGTACACTAAAACTATCATATATAAGTACTCTCTTTTTATTTACTCAAAAATTTTCAATCAAACATGACAGATTAATGTTTCTTCCTACTGGGGCAAAGTTTTCTGGACTTAAAAAATTTCATTTAATTTATGCAATTAATGGTTTTCATTTAGCTTCTACTGATCCTACTGATCCTACTGATACAGTTGTTGGTCCTGTTGTTGGAGGTACTTTAAAGTGGTATTTTCATTCTTATTATCATCATTGTGGCAATCTCCTCTGTTATGTTTGCTGGTACAAAGGTATTGGTATATGTGCTAAACTGCGTAAGAGGAGAAGACCACGTACTACAGATAGAGATCAAGATAATGAGTTTGAATTAAACACTTTGGTACGTAATCCTAGAAACAACAACACTATACAATCACATCAACATCTCATCAAATACTTTACCAAGTACCACTGTAAACACAATGCCTATTATACTGTTAATACTTTACCAAATGTTGTACCTCAAGCAACTCCTAATCCATATGTCCAATATTCTACTCTCCCTGCTCAGTGGTTCATTAGCCCTTCCCTTACTACTATGTACCCCTACTAATGTAGCTTTTAGAAGAATCGTCAACCTCTACACATATACCCTCCTCCATATTCACAAGTTTCATATCTACCCAGGACAACAGATGTATCCCAGTACTTATATGATACCAGTTGGAACTCTGCCTCAACAATATCGCTCAACAATATATGACCCCACAGCAAAATTTATAGTTGCACCAACCTCACAAATGGGCCGCCTACCGTCAAATGTGTCCACTAAAACACAAAATTTTGATTCTCCAGTTCCTCAAGAGTCAGTAAAAATTCGTAATACTCCTACTCAGAACTCACAACCCACGGGAATCTTCCACACCAGTTACTGGTAATTCAAATACACCAGTATCAAGGGAAAATGATACAAGTGTCACATCTATAAATGCTGTTTCCTCGCTTCTCCAACTCCACAAGTTCCAGGCAGTTACCATTTCTCCCCACAAACTACTACTGCTAATAATTCTGCTAATGAGGCACAAGGAGATGGTTGCTATACAGAGGACATGTATGAAGTAGTTGGTGGCTAGTAGCTAATAACAAATTAAAAAAAAAACAAAACAAACAATGGCTTATGAGGTTGTGATTCTGATAGAAATCCACCTTCCAATTCTGATCTTTATGACGATACTGCTTAAGTCAGTATCATTGAATTATTCAGGACTTTAATTTTTTACAAGTGTGCTTTTGTCTTGTTTTTATATTTTTTATTTACTCATTTTTGTTACCTTATATATAGTTCAGGAAAGAAAGTAATTTACTTACAACCTTTTATTTTTCATAACTAAATGGATAGAGACTAATTTAGTGTAGTAACCTGGATGTTCTATTTTATATACATATTGCTTTCTTTTTTCCAGTTTATTGATTATTAAAAGTTTGCAATTTATTAAAAAATTAGTTATCTCACAAGATATAAATTAACAATTATAAATATAATTAAATATTTAATAAAAATAAATAATGATTAATTAAATGTATATATAAGATTCTCCAGAAGTCTTCCTTACATCAGTCCTTTGATCTTATCATATTTACTGTGTATAGTTTGTGTGAGAGGTTTACTGATCATGATGTAGTAATAATTACTATATATAATCTATAGTCTTTACTATTGTGACTGTATTGTCTCAATAATAGAATGTGCCTTCATTACACTCATAGTCAAACTCAATTATACTGAAGAATCTGTAATACATTGATGAAGACATCAAGTAGTAACCAATCTTACATATTATTATTATTATACTTGTATTATTACAAAATACAAGCAGTAGCCAATAAGTTGTTGTAGGTAGCAGGAAATAAGTAAAAATGAGTATATAATTTTATATATGCTAGTAGACGAAGAGGTCGAGTGATAGTGACTACACACCAAATCCTTTATCATACCTTATAATTCAGGTATAGATCAAGAGCAGAAGGGACCAGTGGATAGTGTGGTATAATTAATATACCAGAAGAATTATAGCTTTAATGGTGTCATGTGGTCATGTAATACAGAGAGGGTAGTTAAATAGAAAGGCTAAAAAATTAATATTAAAAAACACTAGAAGGCAGCATTGAATAATAATTGTCATGATCCTCTCATCATAGTTAGACCTTGATAGACTACACTTACTATTTGACAGTAGAAGACCAATCCATTCATACACTATTGGTCAATTGTATGTAAAGACCTATTATAATAAACATCATTATTGTTACTGGTAAGAGTTGCATTATATGAGAAAAAAACCGCATAATTCATAAGTTAGCACATTGTCAGAAAGTACTTTGATAAAAAAAATACCAATCCAGAGATGAATGCAAGCTCTTAAATCATTTTCCAATCATATCTTCTATTATTCAGTCCACAGACAAATGCATTTAAATATAATGATCTTCAGAAAGGTTATGTTTTTACCATTGACCATTTCTATTGTCAAGTATGGACACTCTATAAGCTTATTGATTATCTAACCATTCTCATTATGACGATATTCTTTGAGTCCAGTACTATTATTACCAGATTCTTTATTACATTAATTAACTGACAGCTATAACACCTGATATATAATTGCTGACATATGAAGTCAAACTCCCTATTAGGATTGATTTTGAATATCACCCACAACTTCTAGAACAGAGACTCGAGATAATAGGTTTGTAATTCGATAAAATAACAGTCCATGTGTGAACTAC
>NW_024533884.1:0-29949 GCF_016097555.1 Gigantopelta aegis | reverse complement strand
TTTTTGCTTCCAATTTGACTTTGAGGGAACCTAAATTGGAAGGAGGGTCGAGCCGGACTTTTAAGGTATAAAGACAATGGCTGAAACAATATTACAACTTAAAAACCATTCTGCAGTGATCTTGAAGATTTCAAAATAGTTGAGATTACACTAGGTAAGCACTCCTTCCGTATGTGATTTTCTCTTTGGAACTGATGCAAATGTGCATCGAGAGGATTGTTATAGGTAACGCGTCAGGTGCATGCACAAGCCGTTAAATGTATGTCAGACCTTAATAGAGCCCAGGCGGTAGTTAATCAATGCTGTTCACTTGGGATAGCTGACGCCTTGAAGATCCAGATCTCACTAAGGGCATCTATCATATTACAATTAGATACTTCCTTAAATGGGCTGTATCAAGGTCATTTAATTTAACATTAGTCTTAGCGAAATGGCATTCCTTCAGTCATTACAGGAAATAACATTTCTCGAGACATTAAACCGAATAGGACCAAAGCAAAGTAATTATCATAAATCACATTGATAAGATCATTTGTATAAGTATAACACACTCTGACAATATATAAAATATGCCCTGATTGAAAAATGAACAAAAAAACAATATAAATCATCTCATAGCAAATGACGTTTAAAATAATACGGTCGAACAAATTCTTTTTTTATCCTTTTGAGGTGGACTCTCTTCTTTGATGCCAGCCCGTATTGTCTTTCTTCTCGGACGTGGTGATTATTATAGAAAAGTGCTAATGAGCAAAAAGAGCATCAAAACCATCTCCAGTTCTGTTAGATATTTCAAATATTTTATTCTCAGGACACCCAACACTTAAAAAGGGGGGGGGGGGGGCAATTCTTTGCTCTGGCATTAGATACAGCTCTGACGCTTTCCATATCGGCTTTGTTTCCTACTAACAACTGCATTTATATCGTGTCAGACTCTCCCATTCGATGAAAACTGAAGCACTCGCGCCACGGGTTATATTACTAATACTATCTTCGCTGTCAATGGAGTAGACCAGTAAGACATATTGGCATCGCTGAAGTAAGTAGGAGGAATTGTTGAAGTGTATCTTTCCATCCCAGCAGTAGTATAATATAACTGTTAGCTAATAAAAGAAACACAGGTGCTAAATATAGTACGAGGTAAATGTTTTCTGTTACACTATCCAATAGTCTAATCTAAGAACAAATTATTTTAATTCTTTATTGTTAATAAGTGTTGGGTATAAATCTTTTAAAGTCAATGCCTTTCAAAGAAACTCACTAATTACTACATGTAACATGACACTACTATAGTAGTGCCAAAAAAATTACCATTACTAAGTATTTTAAATAGCTTTACTCATCATTTGATAGTAAAAGCGGATAAACAAAAGGATAAGAGGCGGACAAACAGACCACTGTTATTGATAACCTGAGAGATATCACTTTCAATCCAGAATGAAGTATTGTTATATAAACTTTGACCTTTGAAATCATATGGGAATAGTTACAACAACAGGTAGTATTAAAACAGGAAGTGATACAGCTATATTTAATTCTACTAAGTTATGAGCCAAAGACAACAAAAATTAGTTCAATGTTTGATTAACGTTATCTTTTTTTTTATCATGAGAGCTTAACATAACCAGCGCATTTGAAAGCATAAACACATTCGAGATGTACATCAAGTAGAACTATAAGTTAGTAATATGTAGTATATATCTATTAGTAACTATGACTCAGCATAACAATACACAAGTAAAATGTTTAAATGAATTAGTGTAGGATTGAAACAATTCGTGATTTGGGGTATTGTATTCCAAACATATATCTACACCCATTGTTGAAATCATTCCAGTGACCATATATGACAAGTGGAGCCTGGGTAAGGTAAGAAGATGATACCCCTCCCTTCCAGTAAAATTTGGCAGGCCTCAACAACTTCTAATAGCTTCAGTAACGTGTCAAGAGTTAAGATCTCAAGCCTATATGGCATATTATTAATACTGATACAACACATATATCCATAAGGTCTATATGACATCATTTGATTCACTTCATCAGATTGCATGCAAACAAAACTGCATGGTGACAAGTGATTACCTTTAAAATGGTATTTAAGAGAGTCATTCAACTTACTTTTAACAGGGTTCCATGTACATGCCATTCCTTCATGTGTTCAGCTTGGTACCTGGTTTGAGTTGTGGTTTCAATGAATTTATCTGTCTTAATCTCAGAAAACATGGAAGTTTTACCACTCCTTCATCTCCTACAGGACTACCTTGTTAGTTGATAAATCAGAATCTCCAGCACTAGCATCATATTATTTAGAGTACATTCAAGTTACTTGGAGCGGGTTATTGGTTCGATATATCTGGGATGTCCCCAATCAATGATCTCAGGAAGTTTTGGCTCCTAAGTTTTGTATTTGGTATGCGCATGCGCATCAACGTGCAAAAAAGCGGGAAATTTGCCAAACTGAGAAAGAGAGAAAAGAAGTAGGTCTTTCTTTTCTCTTGATTTTACTCATTTTTTATTAGAATGCCTTTACCAGAAGAAAATGCAAGTATAGAAAGGGGTCAACGGCTTCTTCTTCCCGAGGACTTAGCCCTACAGATGTGATTGCTTTAAAAGCTGTTGAAGAATCGTATGGCTCTCTTGGTTTAGAGGGAACAGAAAGTTGTAAAAAAAAAGAGAATGGAACTTTGGACACACCAGTTACTGTTATATCAATCCCATGTTGTGATGACCACAAAACAAATGTGTGAAATAAATTCTATATCACATGATACAGCTCCTGTTCACGTGACACAACACACTGAGATGTATATTGAAGACGGTATTGTGACAGATACAATGTTGAAGGAGGAGAAAGACTAAAGAAAGAAGAAATAACTGAAAGAAAGAAGAAAATAGAAACGGTCTAACGTGTGTAATATTTAACCCTTTCTTGTTCAATGGTCATCAGTGTATTATTTTATTAATTCTGTGTCTGATTTCCAGACTCTCATGACATTAATATCAATTGAATCTGGGAATGAGACTAACCAGCTATAGTTGACCATGGTGTGTATTCTAGTCTTATTCCTAGACACTGATGTAGACCTGGAATGAGACTAAATAATTAATGCAAGTATTCAATTTTTTTTAGAAAGTACTTTTTTCTTTAGGCTCAAAAGATGGCATCAATGCCGAGTCACAAACGTTTTGCACGACTTCAAACATTACTGGAGAAGAGTAGCATCTACAGTAAAATACTTCTTAAAAAAAATGGAGGATCAGAGAGAAGAAATAAGAAAATGGCTGCTAAGAAAAACTCAAAACATGTGAGAAAGAGAAAAGGACCTAACCAACATAACTTCTTCAGAGACTTCTAAAACACCAAGACAGAAGTATGTTGGAACTATTTTAGTTTTTTCTAATTCTAACTTACTAAAGGAGAAGATATCAACATCGAATAGAACAACTCGAAGTAAAGCTAAGAAGGAGAAAAGCTGAAGAAGAAAAACTACAAACTATCTGACTTTATGGACTCTACTGTGAGTAAGAGAAGAGAGAGATATAACTATTGTTAATTTATTTTAGGGCCAGTTAAAGAAACGTGCTAAACTTGACATGTTGTCTCCTCAAAAGAACCTTCCTGTGACTCCGTCTTCTCCTATTACTCAAGATGATGGAGGTACAAGTCAAGAAGAAGTGGAAGACGAAAGTATGTATGTGTGTGCGTGTTTCAACTTTCACTGATCAACAGGTAGATATTTTGAAGGACAGTTGATTCCTGCTGGACAACCTAAAATGATCACTGGCGGTATTATGAGATCCTACAGCTGGAAGGGATGGAATGGTTGAAGGTAAAAAAATAAATACAGATAATGTATTAAATGGATTTTACTAACTAACTAGGTGTTATATGAAAATGGTGTTAATGGGATTTTAGCAGACGAGATGGGTCTTGGGAAGACTGTACAAGGTATTGCTTTAATAGCTTATCTCATTGAGATGGGTGTTTTGGGACCATTTTCTTGTCGCAGCACCTCTCTCACGATATCTAATTGGGTAGCTGAATTCAAGAGATTTGCTCCAACAGTAAGTTCTGTATATAGTTATAAAAACATGATAGCCTTACTTATATTTTATAATGGGTATCCTTTGGAATGAGGTGTCTTCGTTTACCTTGTTCATGATCAGATGGTTGAGAGTGTAGCGGTTAAAATATAGAATGTCCTAACTGTTTATAGTAACTGTCAGTACTAAGACTAGAATCTTTGTCTTAAAATATAGGAGTGTGTCCTTGGTTTTAAAAATGTTTTTTTGTAAGAGATTTAGTGGACTGATGATTTATCGGCGTTAAAATATTTAATCTATCCCTCGTTACTTTTACAAAAAACATCACATGTTAAGTTGTTAACATATGTTAGTAAACATAACCTTACTACTACTGATATAGACAAGTTTATTAATACAAAATCAAATTTTATTGTAAACCAATCATTTTTATTCTAGATACCTGTTGTTCTTTATCATGGAACAAAAGAGGAGAGGTACAAAATCTGTAGAAAGATCTTTTTCACGATCAAGTAGGAAAAATCCTGCTAACCCCACTTTGTTACCTGTGGTTGTGACCTAGTATGAAATTTGTATGAAAGACGAACGTGATTTAGCTGATAGAGCTTGGAAGTTCCTCATTGTAGACGAGGGACATCGCATAAAGAACTTGACTTGCCAAGTTGATCAGGTTTGTGTAACCTTTTTTGTTGACTTGTGTCAATTTCTTGGTGTTCTAGAACTTTGAAAACTTTTGATGCCGGCAACAGGACTATTACTTACTGGTACTCCACTGCAGAATAATTTTAGTGAACTGTGGTCGCTGTTAAATTTTTTGTTACCAGATATCTTTGATGATTTAAATAGGTAAATAAGATAGGGACAGACAGACTTTGAACAAATAGCTTCTTTCTCTCCCTCTCTCTCTCTCTCTCTCTCTCATCTCTCTCACACACACCACACACACACACACACACACATACTCTCTCTCTCTCTCACACACACCACACACACACACAACACACACTCTCTCTCTCTCTCTCTCTCACACACACAACACACACACACACTCTCTCTCTCTCTCAGTTTTCCAGTCTTGGTTCGTTTCAATTCTGTTGTTGATCAACAAAAGAAACTAATGAAGCTATTATTGCTAGAGAAAGAGAACAACACGTACTAAGTTACATTAACATGAGGTATATCTTTAACTACTACACATTGTACATAAAAATAATATTGTCAATGTTCTCAGATATTGACACCATTTTTGTTAAGACGACTCAAAAACTGATGTAGAACTCAGTCTCCCACCAAAGAAGGAGATACTTGTATATGCTCCCTTACAAGTGTTCAAGAGAAATACTATACCAGTATTATTAACAAGACAATTTATCAAGTGGTTCAAGAAGAAGAGAAGATGGTTGCTCGAGGAACAAGTCCTGATGGTGACAATGTTTTACAAGAGAGCAATGGTACAGTACGTCAGTCATCAAGAGTTTCAAAAACAAAGGTAGAGATAATGCTAGATAGCTTTGTTGAGAAAATGCTCTACCATTTAGAGTAACAGACTTAAGTGATGAACAATTTGAAGCTTTACTCCTTGGAGAACTAAATCCTGAGGCAATCCAGATTAAAGATCAAAATCCAAAGTAAGAGGGAATTCATTGATAGAGATTATGTCAGGATCATATGATACTCTCTCTCTCTCTCTCTACAGGGTCTCTCCATCTCATGCAAAATCTGTTCTTAACATTAAAAATGCGTAATGGCGTATGGATGATGTTAAGAAAGTGTTGTAATCATCCTTATTGATGCGGAGTTCCCTCTTATGGAGAATGGTGACTTGAAGATTGATAGAGATTTGGTCACGGTGTGGGAAGATGTTGATGTTGGATCGTATGTTGCCTGTACTTATTGAACGAGGGCATAAGGCAAGTTTTTAAAAGGTTTAAATTTACTCTCTCTCTCTCTCTCACTAGGTTCTTTATTTTTTCACAAATGGTTTCATGCTAGACATTTTAGCTGACTATTTTGATTTAGCTGGTTTGGAGATTTGCTCGACTGGATGGCACAATGGCATATCAAGCAAGAGAAACAGAGGTACTGAAGTACAACACCTGCAATTCAAACCAGTATTAAAATTAAACGACTTCATGCACGAATGATGTCATCCATCTATTTATTGTATCTGTTGTTTCTAATTGTTAGATGACAAGATTTAGAGAGAGTCCAGATTGTAACCTCTTCCTCATTAGTACTAGAGCTGGTGGACTTGGTATCAACCTAACAGCTGCTGACACAGTTATCATTTTATGACTCAGATTGGGTAAGTTTACGAATACCACCTGCTTTAATTTATTTCTCATACCAGAATCCCCAAGCTGATCTGAAGCACAGGATCGTTGTCACCGTATAGGTCAAACAAAGCCAGTCATGTATTTTATAGGTTTGTCACGCTAATACAATTTGATCAGCGTGTTGTGGAGGAGCGAGCAGCTGGAAAGAGAAAACTGGAGGAAAAATGGTCATCCACAAAGGTAATTTGTTAACTTACTACCATACATGTTGTAATTGTAAAATAACATGCCTGTCTGTGTGCTCTGCGAAACTGTCTTCAAAGCTATCAGTATTTACAATACATTTTATGTAGCAAATGGTATTAAGTTGTGTGGTAGATCAAGTGGAAGTTTATGGACTGCTCATATTTATTGTGTTTGTTTATAAAGGAAAATTCAAAGGATATAACAAGTCCAATATTGCTCTCTCTGTTGACGATCTTGTTGACCTGTTCAAATCTGTTGATCATGACAAATTGTCAAAAGCAATGATATAATATCAGACTCTGCCCTAGAGGCACCTGTTAGATCGGAACTTTACTCATCAGAAAAGACCTAATGAAAAAGATGACACCAAACATGGTGACATTTTTAAAGTTATTGAAGAACAAAATGGTAGCAGCAATTGTGTCGGATGGAAGGATGAGAACGGGATTGCTAGCAAGCCCAGCCATGAAGATGATATAGTTACTGAAATATTACACCCATGGGTTTCTGAATCTGATCCCAAATTTTATGGAACGGGTCTGATTGACACAGTGGCTGGCCACAATGGCATCAATCAATGACAAATTTTGGGTTGATACAGGTTGTATATCATACAGCATAAACTAACATTATATTTATTATTCATGACAATATTTATTCTCTCATCACGGTCTATATATTCATATCATGTTTATAGGTATATGTTATCAGATTCGATGATAAATAAAAATGTGATCAATAAACACAATATCACGTGATTATTAATTTTAATAGTTTAATATCAAATTAAACATGAAAAAAGTTGTGGTGATAAGGAACAGCTGTTATGTTAATGGATTCCTCCTCTTAAGGCTAAAACAAGATGAGTACAGAGCCTCCTTGGATTTTATAATCTGAAGCAGTCTTGTCATCATTCCTTTAAGAAAAATGATAAAAGTAGCCCCCCCATTTTTAATATACACTGTATTATAATGTGTCCCTAAAGTTCTAGTAGGAAGTCCATGTTCTTATAATTATGATGATATTGATCAAAATAATTAATAACTGTCTTCCTACTAAACTTAAATTAATTTAACTGATCTCAGTGGTATATAGGAAATGGGTGTGGCATGTTACTGTCAACAAACAGACACACCCTCCTAACAACATATTGACAATAACTTACATTTGTTTGCCACTGAAAATCAAACCTGAATGAAGAGGAAGTAAACTATTCTTCATCAAACAAACAACTTACCTTTGTTGTGGAGGAGGGATACCTTCTTCTCTTCAACTCTCTCTTTGATTCTTTCAACCTAACATAATCACATTCCACTCATTAATCAAAATACTAACATGATCTACCTTGTCTGTAGGCTCTATATCAATACAATCTATCGAACAGTCAGTTAGGAATCAGTTATATTCTCAACTTACCTCTTTACCTGTCAATGTCTATACAGGAAAAAACCAAAGTAGTTATATTATATCTGAAAAACATCAACATACGTACCTTTACTTGATCAACATCTTCTGTGCGCTGTTCTGAAAATTATGAAAGAGATTCACGAAGTCCTTAGAATTTTCTTAAGATATACGGAAATATACTAGATACAATTAGTCAGCATGACAATCTCAATGCGACGTCATCTCGATTGTATTGATAATAAAATAACATTATTGTGAATGCTATGATCTGATCCATAATAATAATAATTATTATTATTATCGTGCTGCAGTCTATCCATCAACTGATCAATTGTAATATATAATCTAGTTATATAATCTATATCAGGAAACCATGTGCTACCAGGAGAGTCCTACACTCCTAGTACTAAATTGTATACATTAGGACTCATGTAGCCAACCCCTTCTAGTTTTATTTAATGAAGAGGCTGGCTACATGAGACTACATATATATATATATATATATTATATATATAATACCATACAATGTAGTATATGTATGTTAGAGGTAGAACGATATTAATAAATTATTATTTTTTATGAAGATTGTAGCTAAAGTTGATGACGTGTTTGTAATAATTGTCTTATCGTGTCTAGTCCATCAAGTTTATTTGTAAGGAATCCAATGATCTCATCATTATTAGTAACACTGTGAACTACAGGAGAAGCTGAATTAATTTACTTACAATTCATAACTCACCATCTTCATCTAATAAAGCATCTTCTCAACCTTCTTGAACAATCTATAAAATGTTACAGGTATGTACCAGATAACAACTAATACAGTCTACAAGACACAGTAGTTATTAGTAATAACTCAGGCAGACATCTACTCTAAATGCTATAGGTATACTAGTTGTAGACACACTTCTTTGATGCTTGTTTCTGTAGACGCAAGAAAGAAGATGGTCTGTGCTTAGGACAACACACAACACCACTTCACAGGTGATTGCTATGAAGGAACCATTTCCCTCTATGCATGATTAATGTATTAATATTTGCTTTATTCTAAAATCAGCCTCCAGAGGAGGCCAACAAAAAATTATTTAAGACTCATCATTTGTCCTCCCCCACGGAAATCTTTAGTAAAAGGCGAAAGATTTATGCGATCTGAGGGAAGACCAGAGTTACCTCAAACACAAATTTCTGTGAATTATATAGTCCTTGAGGTAACTAGGAACTTGTGGGGCTCTTTATTTATAACCATATTCATAATTGACCACAAAAAGGTGTCATATTGACAAGTTGTTGCTAGGTTTCTTGCAACAATAACTAATTATTGATTATTATTACCTCTCTAAGATTGATCTTTGTTACTCCTAACTCCACACACTCCACATTATCTGTGTCTCCTTCAGGATCACTCACTATGGTCACTGGAATACTAACAGAACCACAATAGAATTCATTTATACTCATTAACCCAAACATTCATCCTATAAACCTCCATTCATTTAAACTTACCAGTGGTCAGTATTATGATTGTCTTGTAACAAAGCTTTTAGCAGTTCCATTGTGTTCGAGTGCAGATGAGAATGGATATAAAAATCTATAACATAACGCAAGCAGCATATTGCTAGCAGTATCTAAAAACAGTAGAGTGTATTAACCTTTCTTGAAGTTAAAGATAATAGGATGTCCAGGAGTAGTTTTTGGCAGTGATAGAGGCGTTTCCAGCTCACTGCTGTCATAATCTAAGAACTGATATTCTATAAATATTTGAGTGACTGATTTATCTCTGGCTAAAACTACTGTCCTCCTCGACAGTAAATGAAACAATGGTCAGAGAGAAATTAATCTGAGAGGAATAGAATAAAAATTTCATGCTATCAAGTTTCCTTATCTCACCTCTATCTCTTTTTCTGATGTATAGTTTTTGTTTACTAGTGGTGGTAAAAATCTTGTGGTTATTTTTTTTGACCTATTGGTTGTTCATCATCTTCAGACATTAAAATCTAAAGAGTCTCCTAAAATATCTTCGTCTGTGTCCTCTTGAGGTCGGAGAATCACTGAGGGTTTATTTGGCGAGGGAGAGGGTGAAGGAAAAGGGAGAAGAAGGGAGAGGTCCCTGAAAGAAACTCATAGTAAGATCAAATGAATTGTACAGTTATCTACCTTCAGATTGTAAAGTGTCTTCAAACATCGTGTCTTCAGACAATTCAGTCAAATCTTCTTCAAACTCTTCTTCACTAAGTTCAGAATCTTGGCGGTCATGACGTGAACTTTCCTCTCCAATGGTTGCTATGGAAACCACATGAGGATCAGGAAGAGGACCTGCTACATCAGTTAACGAAGCATCCTCCATTTTGGCATCAAACAACAAAGGAGGAGAACCAACATTAGGTGTACCATTTTCTCCATTACTACTTTGGATATCTTCTTTGCTTTCTTTCTTTCACACTAATAGTACTGGTAACAGATGGTATAGGAAATACTCCTGTTGTACTGATTGGAATAGGTGTACTAGTGTCTGTGGGGGACTACTTTGTAATGGACCTTCTGGTTTTTTGTAAGTGAGTCATGTGACGAGGAGTTTCTTGTGGAGGACTCCTTTGTAATAGAGGTACTGGCTTTTGTAAGTGAGTCATGTGACGAGGAGTTTCTTGTGGAGACTACTTTTGTAATAGAGGTACTGGCTTTTGTAAGTGAGTCATGTGACGAGGAGTTTCTTGTGGAGGACTACTTTTTAATGGGACCTGCTGGTTGTGTGGTGATGCGATGAGGGGTACTAGAATCAAGTGTGGTAGTTTTGTAATTCCATTCTTTTAGTGCTATAAGCTAACTCTTTCAATTGAGATTCTAATTTCTAAGTAGAAGAATTAAAAATCATCAAATCCTATAGCACAGCTGGTAATAATGATACAAAAACTAACTTAGCCTACTACAGTATTGTGATGTATCTCTATCTAATTAGCTAACTGACTTATACCTTAATTCTTGTTGACTTCATCTCTAGTAACTGTGTTTTTTCATGTAATCTCATCTCATAATCTTCTTCATTCTGTTTATTTCACTTCTTGTCATTTCTAATTCTTTCTTACAGTCGCGAGATATAGCACTTTGAAGGACAGTAATTTCTTTGTCTTATCCAATTCACTTGTTGTTTCGGCATAAGCTAAACGAAGATCTTGTACTTCCTGACTTGAGTCTTCTGTGATAGTGTGTGCGTGTGTCATAAATGTATTAATGAGTAAAGAAATAGACAGACAGACAGACACTAACCTATGACAGTATGTATTATAGGTGGTCTTTCGATGGCTGTCATATTTGTAGGTTGTAATAAATGATCATTTTCTTTCTTAGACTAGTACAACAATTTAATTGTTAAAGATATATTTACAAAAACTTACTTTTAGAAAACTGAGAGCTTCTTCAAGTTCTGTCCAATCTATTTGCGGTGATCCCTGCAGAGAAGTGTATTAATGTGTGTATCATTAAGAGATGTACCTTTTCATCTTGGCCCAATTTTTGAAGCAAGTTTTTGTGTTCATTTTGCAGTTTTTTATGTGATGACCTTTGACCTCCGATAGTTCATTATTTAACCTCTTGCTTACCTCTTAATGAGAAGAACACGCAGTGAGATTACAACATTTAGGTTCCAGCTACCTTTTTCTTTGGCCAATTTTTCTACAACATTTTGTGTCTCTTTCATTTCATTTGAAACCTTTCTTTCAAGCTCTTTTACTCTCTCTTCAAGTGCTCTTCTCTGACTTGAAAATTCAGGACTACCCACTGAAACTAGAGCACTACAATAGGAAGAAATATCACATTTTAATTTATATCTTCCAACAACATTAAACATACCTCTTCATCAATCTATCATTGCTTTGTTTCAAAATGTCTTTTTCTGCTTTCAAGTCAGCTAACATTTCTTGTAACTAATAGAAACAAAAAGTGTAACACTATTGTGTAATATATAAAAATAATGTAAATGTACATGTACATGTAAATGTACACTTAATATGATATGAAATGATTTACTTCAGATATCAATTTTTTGTTGAACAGAGCTGGTCTGATGTTGACTATGGAGCTCTCTGTATCGTTGTTGTTCCTATAATAGCATTTAGTGTATAAATATCATAATAACTTTAATGTCTAATTTATTAAAGGTAGTAATACTTGATCTAATTGAGTGCTCAGTTGCGTCACTTCTTCTAATAACTTGTCACGATCATTTTTGAGGGACTGTAAATTCTACAAAGAGAATGTGTAATCATTTACTCTTCTATCCTCCCTCCCTCCTTATCTGTTGGTTTATCTTACTATTCATTTATCAGCTACTGTGACTTACATTTTCAAGTGTTGTACAACTGTGTCTGTGTAAGTCGTAGTTCATTTGTTTTCTCACGGACTTCTCTTTGAAGTTTTATCTTCTCGATATCCTCCTCAATATTGATCCTTATTTAATGTATGATACATAAAATTAAAATTTATAATAATGTTGTACTTTTGTGTATTAAACAAATTGCTTTTGTAATTGCTCTTGTAACTTGAGTACTTCATCATCATGAGATAACTTTTGTAATTTGTTCTGTGTATGCGTGTGTGGAGGGAGGGAGGGAGAGAGGGAGAGAGAGAGAGGGGGGGAAGAGATAGAGAGAGAGTTGAATCTGAGTTACCGAGCTAGACACATTTGAACATTACCTCTTCTTTATATCGATCACATTCAGTTTCTCAATAGACTGATTTCTTGTTTTTAAGGACAACACCAATTCTTCTCTAAAAACATGCATAATATAAAAGATACAGTAATTAATGGCCTTACAATTCTTCATTGTCTTTACGTGCCTCTTCTAATAACTCTGACCATATCTATCAAAGGGTATATTGTATTGTTATCACGATAAATTTTACCGAAACTGGTCCGGGGGAGACTTGAGGAGTCACATTTTTCCTTAATTAAAAAATGTACATGTACATGTAACATTAACATATGTATTAACAAACTCTTCAATACCTTTTGGTACTTGAGACATCCTCAGTTGATATTGATCGCTGTGGTGATCTTTTTACCACACCCTAGTAATATTGCTAGTTATAAATAAGTTATTATTGTACATACTGTGTTAATCTTTGAGGGTATATGATCATAAGGGTAATGTCGCTTCCCACGGGACTCCAATTGCTGCTTCAAAAACAGTCACTTTGCCTTTCAAATTAGCATTTTGTATCTCCATTTGACGTAATTTCTCTGACAGTTCAACCAAATTATCTTCAACGTCTGAGATATTACCTGCTCTATCTCCTCTGATTTTTTTGTCATCAGAAGAAAGTCGAAGTAGCTTGGTAGCCATTCTAATAAAAAGCACAATACATATTATATATTATGTAATACTATATAATATTATGTAATAGGAAACCCTTTTCATTTTCTCTTCTTGGGCTTTAGCATGTTTCTTTAACAACTGTAAAGAGACCAGAGAAACAATTCATAAAACTTTCAACCAATGTTCAAAGTATATATATATATATTGTTCAAAGTATATATATTATATATATATATATTGTTCAAAGTATATATATATATATATATATATAGGAGTAATGACTATATAATATCTATTGTATTACCATGTTCTTTCCACTAGTTCAATATGCTTGTCTTCCAGTTCCACTCTGTCCATTAAAGATATTGCACGCTTTGTACGTACA
Source organism: Gigantopelta aegis (assembly GCF_016097555.1). Classification (NCBI taxonomy): domain Eukaryota; kingdom Metazoa; phylum Mollusca; class Gastropoda; order Neomphalida; family Peltospiridae; genus Gigantopelta; species Gigantopelta aegis. The sequence goes on along the minus strand of NW_024533884.1, from coordinate 16,282 downwards.
TCTATTGATTTTTGACATAATTTGAGTAGCTAAAGAGAAAGGTAAGAACTGACATTAGTACTGTGACATTTATATTTCATACCTGTCATTCTGAGAGACACATCTGACTAAAAGCTAACTCAACTGATTTTTGTGTTTGGTATTTAGCTTATAAACCATGTGGGGCAGTTCCTTCAGGCGGTTGTATCTCGGTTACTATAGTAACCAAAATTTCATTGGTGGGTGGGTTTTAAGGATGTAGTGTGCATTAATTAGAATGCTATAATTTTTCGGGATCCGCGATGCAAGAGCTTTATAAAAGTTGCTGTCATTCAGTGATGCTTACAGTTGATCCTTTCTGGGATGGAAGGCAAGATGGCACAAAATAAGAAGCAATCACAATCAGAAGAGCAGCTGCAAGAGTCTCCTGTAGCGAGCAAAACCGTTAAGGAAGTGAGGGGTTGAACCATACATTGCAGCACATGGAATGCTAGCATTGTAGTAATTACAATTGTTAAAGCTAACTGTTTTTAATGGAATGCCACAGTTATGTCTCTTCTTTTTTTGATTGGCAGACTACTCAAAAGACACCCACAAGAGGTCCAGGACGAATTGGCAAGAGAAAGCTACAGCCCATGATACCAGCACTTCAAAGCAAAGATGATTGTAAGTTATTGTTAAAGAGAAAAAACTAAATATTTATAAAATTTGAAACTGTTTTAGTGCCCTCAATTGAGAAACCTCCTGTTGTTAAGAAACGACGTAGAAGCTCAAGTACAAGTGGTATGGCTTCTCCGACTAGCATGTTTAAACCTGCACTGACTGAACGACAGCAGCTGGCATTACTTCTACAAATGACTGACCCTCAGAAGCAAAGTCCAGGTACGTTAGGTCTAACTATTTTACCTAACTAGCATGACACTATAGACCTTATCTATCTAGTATAGTTTCTGTTTGAAGTTCATTGTTTGTTTGTTTATTACACATCAAAGGCACATCATTAGTTTCAATGTTGTCAATAATTAGATGATATAACTAATTAATATTAATATATATGATATATTATTAATATAACTAATCATTAATAGATGAATGACTTCACAGATGGATGGTTGAATATGAAGCATTATTAAATACAAACAAATCATTTTGCAAATAGGTGGTAGTACTGCTGCTAGCATTGAGTCATCTCCTCGAGATACTCCAGTAAAAGGTCGCATTCATCGACGCAATGAAAGAGGGGAGACTCCCCTTCATTTAGCATGCATACGAGGTGACGAGTCTGCCGTCTTATCTCTGATTGAACAAGGAGCTGATGTCAATGCAACTGATAATGCAGGTATTACTATAACAAGTTTTAAAAACGGGTTGTGTAAACAGGTTATAAATAGATATAATTTGTACTACTTGTCTGCGGAATGTGAATTATGTTAGTTAATTTTTTACAGTGAGCAAAGGGTTAATTTTGAACAATTACAATAGCAATATTACATACCATCTTATATCTTGATATAGGTTGGTCACCTCTCCATGAAGCTTGTAATCATGGTCACATTAAGATTGCCGCCATTTTATTTAGACAATGAAGCATTTGTCAATGCACTAGGGATGGATGGAGACACTCCTCTGCATGATGCTGTCAGCAATAGCCACATAGAGGTAGCGATGAACTAGACTCCATTGTTACTAATTGTACTAATAGGTTGTAGGTTTGTTGATGGAGAAAGGAGCTGACATTACTATTGTTAATGCCAAAGAGAAGACTCCATTGGATCTTTGTCGAGAAGAGGGAATACGTGCATTGCTCTTAAAGTCTGTTAAACATGATCAAGATGTTAGAAGAACTGAAAATGGACAAGATGAAGAAAAGGAGGTATTTGCTGAAGACAAAGTAGTTACCAAGAAAGAAATTAATGTGGAACCTTCCTCGTGTCCTCATATTATTATTCAAACACCTCCCTCTCAGACCCTTGCTCGATTTCCTCGACAAAAACAGGGCCGACGTGCCGAGACTCCGCCTGCTAGATTACATGCTTATTATTCTCGTGGTCGTGGTCAGAAGAAGAAACCAAACTCAAGAGGTAGTTTCTATAGCGATGTTTCATCAAGTGAAAGTGAAGCTGACCATCTAGAGACTGAAATAAGTCACTTGAGACCACACCCACCTAAAATAATTAAATTGACGTCTATTTCTGAGGCTGATGATAGTCTAACTGAAAGCCCTGTACCAGAGAAAACTAATATGTCTGTAATACTTACCGAAGAGGCTGAACAGAAAGAATGTAATATGGTAGTTGATGTAAAAATTGATGTCACGACTATTCAGCCATCTTTAGAATTAGATGACAAAGATATTGTTATAACACCTGATCTAGGTCAGGTGTCCAGTTCTTCAGTATTAGATCAGAGAGATCTCGACGATAGAAATAATGGGAAAATAGAGGATACTATTAAAGATGGAGATGAAAATATATGTAAAAGTGAAGAAGTACTGCTGACTAATGGCGAGAGAGTTGAAGACAACACTCAAGATTTATCAGAAACAGTATCCATGGAAACAACTAACTCAGATGCTAAAGATGTTAGGAGTCCTTTGATCTTATCAGAAGCACAAGAAGTAGTGTCTTCTCTTGTTGTCAGTATTATGCTCAATGAAGTCACTCTTAAGATTGGAAATATAAGTAATGATACCCTCAAAGATCCAACATCTAAAAAGACAGACTTTCAAGAGACGTCAGAACCAACTGAATCGTCATTACTCACTAGAAATGGGTCTGAGGATGTTACAAGTCCCAATATTGATAGTTCGTCCCCTGTGACTCGAAGTGTATCTGTAGTTAGTGGAGCTGTACGTAGAGTTTCTAGTATTGATGATGAAAGTGCATGTAGTGAATTCCCAGAGCTTCCTTCAACTTTCCAAGAGATATTGATACAAAGGGAAAGTAATGTCCTCGTTGATGACGATGATAATGACTCTTGCTCAACTGTTGTCTCTTTTTTCAACGTCTCTACTCTTGTGTTTGGTTCTCGTACTCCCTCTCGTTCTCAAAGTCCAGTCGCTCTCTGTCTCCACCTCCATTAACCACACCCCTTCTATCTGGGTTAGTAACGTCATCATTAAGGTCTAAAGTGGACACTGGAGAACCATTAGAATGTGCCAAGGACCAAGGACATGCTTTAAGAAGTCTCCACCTACTCACAATGATAATTCTGCTAGTAAAGGTTAGTATTATTATTAAAATGTAAAACTTTTCGGTAGTGAGCATTTTTAGGTTCTTAGAAACTGTCCTTTGTGTAGATAGTATCTTTAAAGATTATATGCAACAAATGTCCTTAATATAATATTAACATACTACTTCACTTAACTCCATTATTGTAGGTGACCAAGATGCTATTAAAAGGCCAGATCCTACTCTTGTAAGTAGTCAAGTGCCTTTTGATTTTACAATGTATCCAATATTTATTTCCCTACTAGCCTACAAAGAAAAGAATTCTCAGAGAAGTTTACAAATCTGAAATTATTAATCATCGTAGGAACCTCCCCTCTCATCCCCTCAATATCCTCCTCACAATTACGACACATATCTTTTGTCTACACGTCAGTATCAATCAGGCTCTCTTCCTAAACCAACTAATGCAGAGGTATGTGCATGTGACTATACTTGGTAATATTATCCAATAGCTTGGTTGTTTATTTTGATTCAGACTATATATCCTCCTATACCGCCATCTTTTATCAAACTTTTCACTGAACAAGAAAAACGAACGACTGAACCTCCTGGCTTCTCACTTAACTGAAGTAGTAAGCTAAATGGATGAATTGATGGATGGATAAATGGATAAATACTTGTGTAGAAAGGTACACTATTTCATTGTTAGGATCGCTTGGTTATTTTTGTTTTGAACAAGAATTACTTCGAGCTCAAGAGAGAGCTAACTCATCTACCATTCTATCCACCACTGAGTGTCTGTTCTGTTCTTATGGAGCGTCAATTCCCTCTTAATCAATCCTTTTTCCCTCAAGAAAACTCAGACTCCAAAGTGAGCAGGGACAGTGATAGAAAAAGATGAGCGACTTTTAGCTGGTTACGTTCGAGATGTTTGGGATAAATATCATAGAGAGAGTGTGTTGTTAGCTAGTAGACACAAGATGGAAGTAGAAACACTGTGGTTAACTCAAACACATCACTGGATTAAAAAACAAAAAGAAACAGGTTAGTATTATCATCATCTTGTCCTGGGACATCCAATACTTGAATATCAGTAGATAAGTAATAGCATAGACCTTTCACTTTGCTAAAGCATGAGAGGTCTAGTAAATAAGTTTACCCAAGCTGACCAATCCGATTCAACACTCATATTCTAAGTAGTAAAGGCAGGAAACCAGTGAAGTATTTATGCTATGTCCATACAGTACTTAATGGTTGCCTAGCAACTGTTATCTGTAATGAGCTACACTTTTTAATATATAGGAACCTTCTCTTCTCCTACTGATATTCCAGCATCTCATGTTCCAGTAACACACTCTGGTACATTTCCAAGTTATGTGCACTAATTACATTTTATAGTCATAATAATGATCAGGTGATATTAATATGTGAAATGTTTGGCATAAGAGGATTTTAATGGACTAAAACCAATACTTATCTATGTATTGGCATCACTTGTGACCCAATCTCATTTTTGTCTGATAATCAGTCACAAATTGTAGTAACATTTTATAATAAGGTTGAAACTATTAATATAGGGAATGTACATGTCTGTGTGTTAGTTAGGTTATTGCTCTGGTTTAGTATTGTTTTGAGAATAAAACAGATCCAGTAGAGGAATAGCTACAGAACAGACATGTCACATGACTATCATATGTCATAAGTTCCACCCACCTGAACTTGTTTGTGAGATCGGAAAAAAGGGCATTTTGTACCATGTCTTCATTTGGTACCTCTGATTTAGGATCAGATGATATTGATTCCAATAAACGCTAAAGAGAGAGAGAGAGAGAAGTAAAATATTTTTTTTACTATGAAATCTTACAGCTGTATCAATCATATCATAATCTGGTAGCACACCAGTATAGTCTGAATTATTGAGAAACTAGGAGAAGATAGATAGTTACAAGTGATTTGTAATAATATAAAATATTAGTTATCACCTCTGATAATACAGTTGGGTCAATGCTAAGTTGTCCAGGTATTACTTCATGTAAAGATGAGATGCCTTGTTCTTGATGATCTAACTGGCTAGTTAGTTGATTGAGACTAAGACTAGAAAGAGAGAGAGAGAGACATAGATATGAACACAACCTAAAAATAGTACACAAATCTTTACACAATACATACCTATCATCTGATGGATATGGAACCAGTGCAGGGAGACTTGCCGTGGGAGAGCTCTCTTTCAATTGAATAGGTGAAAAGGACTGAACAGGTGAAGTAGAAATGGTTGTAGTTTGAGTTGTTGATTTAAAGAGATCTGCCAAGAACTCATCTCCTGAAAGAGCAACATTGTCAGCCAATAAAGCATCATCTAATTGATTTGGAAAGGAAACTAGAGAAGAAAACAGGCTTGACTTGTTTTGTACACTACAGGTATTATTAAAAACTAGTCTAACCTGTTGGCCCACTTGAGGCTGGTGAAACAGGTAACGTTGAAGACAAGGATGGCTATGATTAGTGAATAAATTTTATAATTAATCTAGGTACAAGAATATTACTTACTGACTGTACATTGTATAGAGCAGTAGTAGGATCAGAAGATAGTAAAGAACTCCGTGGTCGTTTAGATCTTGGTGACATCAAGTCATCTTCTCTATCAGTTAACATTAATTGACTAGAAACAGACAATATAGAATGTTATTTGAAATGACATGCACATAATTATTGTGTTCATTATATTGCAGTAACACTATACAGCTGGAATTATTTGGAAAAAGGAAATTACTCTTTAAAAGGATTTTACATGTTAAAATCATTATTTATTTAATAATTATGGGTGTGGTGATTATAAATTTGAGTTAATTTCACTCAATCTATACCCTAACCAGTATTTTAATTATATTAATTAATAAATATTGCAATTTTTAACTCTTACCCTCGTTTAGTTGGTAGTCTACCTTTATATATGATATGGACAATAAAATGTATTATCTAGAGGTGAATGATATTAAAATATCTTTATATAAATAATGTCTTACTTTATTTAATAACTTGTGTTGTTGATTGTGTTTTTGTTTCAGTATATTAATCTCCTGCTTCAAGTATGGTTTCACTAGAAAGAATAATCAGGGTTTCATTTAGAAAAATGGACAAGGGGGGGGGGCAAAATAATACTTAGAGAAAATATTGGCAAGGGGAGGGGGGCAAATGCCCCACATCCCTAAATGAAACCCTGATAATGACAACTTAGATCAACGATAAATGGATGTATGAATGACGGGTGAGTACATGATGTTATAGATGAATAGTTAAACATATTGAAGTTACAGATGAATGAATTAACATTAAGTTATATATGCTCTACTCACTAACCGTTTGAGTTCTTCAAACAAAGACGTAATGTTCTCTTGTCTTCCTTTCATATGATGTATATCAGTTATTACTTGTGATAAAAATGGGTTTTCTCCTCTGTACCAACACGACCTAGACACAGACTGGAAAGAGAGAGAGAGATTAAAACAAAGATTAACTCTATGTACCCTTCGTTGAACAAGATGCAAAGTCTGGGTGTCCACGTCGGAAATTAGCATGCCAAAATTCAACAGAGTCATTCTTGGTTTTCACAAGAGCTCCCTGATCAGGTTTTGGCCACTTTTCGAAATCCATCTAAAAAAATAGGACAGCATAAATGATCTAAACCTGAATTAAGAGGTCATTAGGTTCTTGGTCAATTACATCTTCAACAATCACTTACATAGATTGAGTTGACGGACAAAACTGGCAAAATTGTTATGTTTAAAATAGTGAGGAAGAACTTCTTTGCAAACCTTGACTCGTCAACAACAATAAACGTCTTTCCATTCTAAAATAAACAAAGAAACAGTAGCTATGTACTACACCAGAAATGAACATAGTAATAGAAAGCCTTCAAGTATGTTAACTCAGTCATAATATACAGCAACATCCCTTAATATTGTTATAATAATTAAGCTGATGTGTCTATAAAGTGAGTTAACTTACTTCAGACCATGTCACCAAATGATCCATATTCTTGTCGTTGACAAAACTCCATACTTTGATATGAACAGTGCTACTCCTGATGAGCCTTCTTCTTTGATCTTCACCTCAGAAGAAGGCAAAGCAACCGCCATGTTAGTGTGGCTGAGGGATTTCCCCTTAAAATAAACAAACGTTTGCTCCTAAAAGTCAATATTTGATGTTTAGATGCAGTAACAATGTCACTTACTAACTGTTAGAGATATACTGATTGCTCTTTAAAAGTCAGTTATTGTTTTCGTTCAGATATGAAGACCAGAGAAATTCATGACCAGAGACAAAGTTTGAAATGACAATTTTCTTTAAATGATCGGAAATATCCGATTCAAATAATGCAGAATGGCCCCGCCCACACACGTGGTAGTCTAACTAATGGCAAGAACGAAACAGACTAAGAGGAAAAAGAAAAATCAAGGAATTGGAGGGAAAGTAAATGTGATTGTTTTAATTAATAAATTAATTATCTCTGTTATCAAAAGGGGTCGAAAAAAAGGAAAACTGATGATCAACAGCAAGATGGCTACAGTGATATTGTGAGAGAAAATCCACAATTTGAAAAATACTATAAAGTGAGAGTGCATGGACAAATAGAAATAGATCAATTAATATTGGGCCTTTAATTATAGGGGCTAGGTTTTATTCCCCCAGAAGAATGGGATTCATTTATGTCAGCATTACGTGAGAACCTACCAGTAACATTTCGTATCACAGGAACAAGATCTTGGGCACATAGTGTCCTGTCTTGCTTGGAACGAAGGTAACCATGACAACATCATAATAATATTAGTAATTAAGTATTAATGAGAATTTAATTATTTTCACAGGTATTTCAGTGAGATTAGTGGTCTTGAGGTGGATGGTGAGCGGATACCTCCACCACGACCCCTTGAATGGTACGTGCATCCTTTTATATGAGATACTCATGTTCCTTATAAGGTATCCTGATAATTTAGGATGGCATGTCTCATTGTCTCGGAAAGCAATTCGAAAATCACCTCTCTTGTCAAAATTTTCATTCTTTCCTTGTTAAGGAAAGTGATCAGGTAAAGATAATTAATATAGGAAGTTAAGTCTGAAATATAGGAAGTTAATAGGAAATATAAAATAATATAAAATAATACTTGACATTATTGATCTTTACCTGATCACTTTCCTCGTTAAGGAAAGTGATCAGGTAAAGATCAATAATGTCGGAAGTTGAGTCTGAAATATAGGAAGTTAATAGGAAATAAAAAATAATATAAAATAATACTTGACATTATTGATCTTTACCTGATCACTTTCCTTGTTAAGGAAAGTGATCAGGTAAAGATAATTAATATAGGAAGTTGAGTCTGAAATATAGGAAGTTAATAGGAAATAAAAAAATAATATAAAATAATACTTGACATTATTGATTATATGCATGCTTTCTTGTTAGGGGAACATTAGTCGTCAAGAAGCAGTCAGTATGATCCCTCCATTGTTGCTAGGGGTGGAGCCTCATCACCATGTTCTCGATATGTGCGCTGCACCTGGTTCTAAGACATCACAACTTATTGAGTTATTACATGTACAAGACACTCCCCTTGATTCTATTCCAAGTAAGAGGAGATCATATCATTTATTATCTTGGAAGGTATAAAAAAGCACCTGATAAAAATGTAACTTGTCATATTTATTGGAAAAAATACTTTCCAGATATTAAAGTTTGTGGTTTTTAATTCTCCTTTGAACTTGTTATTATACACAGTTCATTGGAAGTGCTAATCCACAACATTATACTATATATTAAAGTACATATATATGTACATGTATAATGTGATGTATTTTTTTATTAAAATATGCTTTAAAGTTTTATAAAACACTACGCCATTTGAACCTATTGTTACAACATTACATGTTTTGTTTTATGAAGGGGGGTGTGGTTATTGCTAACGATGCAGACAATAAACGCTGTTATATGTTAGTACATCAAGCTAAGAGGTTTAAACAGTCCGTGTTTGATGGTTACCAATCATGACGCCTCTATATTTCCTATCCTTTATTATCATGATGTAAGATGTGGTCATGTGATATGTCATGTGATTTTTTTGTTAGGAGAAAGATGTGCGACATCCTTTGTTTTTTGATAGAGTACTCTGTGATGTACCTTGCAGGTCAGTCAATTTGTATCTTAGTTACCATGGTGATCAATAAGGTATGTTAACTGATGATTATAGTGGTGATGGGACTCTTAGGAAGAACCCTACAATATGGAATTCTTGGAATCCTGGATTAGCACTTTCACTTTCATCGGTATTGATGGATAGATATATAGGTAGATGACTGAAATATTTTTTTAGGCTTCAGCTTCGAATATTAACAAGGGGTCTGGAATTATTGAAACCTGGTGGTCGATTAGTTTACTCAAACATGTTCATTAAATCCAATAGAAAATGAAGCAGTCATTGGAGCAGCTATAAGAATATGTAAAGGATCAGTTGAAGTTGTAGACTGTTCCCATGAGCTACCTGGTTTAAAAAGAATTCCAGGAGTATCAAAATGGAAGGTGAATAAAATTGAAGAAAGAATTGTTATTGAGTAATTGTTGTAGACTATGTCTAATAATGGGGAGTGGTTTGAGTCTTTAGAAGAAGCTCCACCCACATGAGTCACATGGTTCAATTGTCAATGTTCCCACCTACTTTAGAGGAATCTAATAATTTTCATCTTGAGAGATGGTACGATCTCGTTCTATTTTTAGTAACATTATTATATGTTCTATTTATAGTATTCGTATCCTTCCACATCATCAAGACACTGGTGGTTTCTTTGTGGCCGTCATACAAAAAAACAAACAGTTACCTTGGCAACATCAAGTCACACCCAAACAAACAATTTCAGAAGAGGCTTCTAGTCAAATTGAAATGAGCTTAGAAGACTTTACCAAAGTACCTCCACATGAGAGTGGGAGTGCTTTGGAAGAACTTCCTAAGAGTGGAGTGGCTTAGAAGTTCCCCCTGAGAGTGAAAGTGATCCACATGAAAGTGGGAGTGGCTTAGAAGTTCCCTGAGAGCGAAAGTGCTCCACATGAAAGTGGGATTGGCTTAGAGGAAGTTCCCCCTGAGACTGGAAGTTGGAGTGGCTTAGAAGAGCCGGGAGATAAGAAGAAAGAAATTATATTAGAGGAAAAGCCATTAGATGTCTTGGGAAAGTGAGCATGTAATAATCACATGATTGGTCACATGATGTTACCTGTCTAGACCTGGGTTTATAAGAAAAAGAAATTGGTTATAAGGAAGATCCTTTTGTTTTTTAGATGAAGGTGATCCTGCTATTCAAGAAATCTGGTAAGTATTTAATCTGATATTTATCTGTTCATTGTCTCTCTAGTAAATATTATAATGTTCCAGATTCTTTTCCAAAAACTCAGTTTTTAACTCGTACACACACTGGTAAAAAGAAGACTATTTATCTTGCATCATTTCTGGTTAAAGAATTGACAAAAAGAAATGAAAAAGACTGCAAAGTAAGTGAACGGAGTTAGTGAATAATACTACAATACTTGTATTATTATTATTATTATTATTATTATATTATTATTATTATTATTATTATTGTTATTATTATTATTATTATTATTATTATTATTATTATTGTTATTGTTATTATTATTATTAGATTATTAATACTGGAGTAAGAGTTTTGCTCGTTGTGATCATATAAAACAAGTTGTAACTTTAGAATTACACAGGAGGTACTATACTATATACATCTCTAACAATACCTCTTTTTCTCTTAGGGTATCAATACAATATTGCCATATATTGCAGATTGTATTATTGAGTTCCCTCTAAATGATTTTATCACAACATTAAAATTACCAAATCCATTAATAACCTCATTATCCACTGAACTTCAAACTCATTTAGCAAGTTTTGGTACAACAAGTAAGTCCATCCCATTTTAGTGTACATGGCATTTTATCTTATATTTCTATAGGACCAGCTTTATTTGTATATATACCAAGACAGAGTGAGGACAATACCAGTGAAATGTAAGTTATAGCATCATATGTTCAATAATAAATGAGTTTTTAGAGTTCGCATTTCTTTGTTTTTCTCTTCCTCTTAGAGACATAAGATGTCCTCTTTATCTCTCAGGATGGATAGCAGCGACATCAGTTCGATTATTTGTCAATCATCCTGAACGTTACCACTATCTAGCAATTTTAGGTCAAGAACCTCCAGAACAGCTCTCACTAGCGGACTCATAACAGAAAATTTGATGATGATAAAGAAAATGGAGACAGAGGATCTACAGGAACTACTGAGGGGAAAGACTCTAGAAGGTATTGAACTAATATATAATATTAATAGTTTATATGTTTTATTAAGAGGATCAAATTAAAAATATATCTTTAGGAACTAAAGATAAACAAGATACTTAAAGAGGAGAGCAAGGAAGGAGAAATGGGAGGATATATCTGGAGAAGATGTAGAAGGTACGATAATACCTCTCACTACTGTGTGTGTGTGTGTGTGTGTGTGTGTGTGTGGTGTGGTGTGTGTGTGTGTGTGTGTGTGTGTGTGTGTGTGTGTGTGTGTGTGTGTGTGTGTGTGTGTGTGTGTGTGTGTGTGTGTGTGTGTGTGTGTGTGTGTGTGTGGTGTGTACATGAGTACTGGGTCTTTTATTATTATAGAGTTGGTAGAAAATACAGATATCAAGATTACAGAAGAGGACTAATAACATAATGGTGTGGTAACATTTTTTCTTTTTATGTACAATAATACAATAATCAATTTAATGCTAGTTAACATATCTGGTAAGTCATGTGACTTGCATGTGACTAATTATGGTTTATACTATTGTTCTTTCTTATTATCAGTTGATTCCTCTGATGCTTCAGGTAATGTAGTTTGTTTTCGGTGTGCAGGGAACTGTTCCCATGGCGATGAGGAGGGTCAAATTTACGGAATTCTTGTGTTAATTCTACTGGTTCACACACTACTCGTTTTAATTCATCATCAATATCTTACCTGAGAGAGAGAGAGAGAGAGAGAGAGAGCATGTTACATTTACTTTGCACACAATACATACCTCTACATAGCCACTAAGAGGGAAGTCTTTACGAAGAGGATGAGTCCCTCAAATCCATAGTCAGTTAAGATTCGTCTCAGATCAGGATGATTAGCAAAGAATATTCCATACATATCCCAAACCTTGTGATAGAATATCAAGTTGAATAGGGCGCACATAATAGGTTGTTTATTAGTAACGTAAGTCACAAGGACACTTTTTTTTGGCAAGGATTGTAGTGTTGGGTTCTTACCTCTCTTTCAGCCCAATTAGCTGACTCAAATGAAGGGGTGCTGAGTCAACAGGGGTCAGTTCATCTGTGTATGTTTTGACACGAATACGAGAATTATATGTTAAACTTAACATGTTGTAAACCAGCTGAGGAAAAGAGAACTATTTATTTATACTTTCTGGTATTCTTTATTACCTCAAAACCGGTAGACTCTTTTGGTACATCTATGCTGTGATATCCTGAAGTTGTCGAAATTGAGCATTTTGATGATCACGTAAAAATGTTAAAAACAGGAATAAGACCTGAAATAGACAAAATCCATAGCCCCCACCTCTTTTTCTCTGGCTCCCCTTTCCATATTAAGATATCATTATGTATTTTAAAATAGTCTCATTCTGTTTTAATGTTTAGGAGTCTGGGAACAGACCAATTTAAGCTGTACTCACCATCTGGATGTATAAGAACTTCTAGTCATTGGTATGTGTAACTTGTGTCTGTTGCACATATCTTGGCATCATTTCCTCAAACATAACGACCATAATCGATAAACTTAGACTTTTCTTCTTTGTCTAAATACAATAGTATATTGTAAACAATATCTGATTACAATATTTACAATTTGAGGTAGCTACTTCTGTGGACATTAGTCTACTAAATGTTCTGTAATGAGGAGAACCTGTAGAATTATCAATGCAGAAAAATAATTTGCAAATTATTGTTTATAATTTGGCTTCTCCTTACATAGTGTTTGATGTCTCCATAATCTTCCCGAGCTCTGTATTCTGTAAATAACCCATCTCCCCTATAGCAGCCATTTCTCTTTAATAATACGGAGTTACATTGATATGTCTTGCATTTTGTTCTGTATAAATTTCAGATGTTTTCGTACACTTTTGTATAGGGAGTAGTTATCATGTGATTTGGTATTTACGAAATAAAAATGGCGGTCCTCGAGGACATTTTATGAGCTGCTAAGGACAAGACACCTTTGTTTTTCGAAGAGAAAGGTATGCAAAATATTTCTAAGTAGATGGTACATATATACAATAAATCTAGTTCAATATTCTTAATCTTTCCTAAAACTTATAGGGGCGTGGTGCTACTCATAAGCTCCTCCCACCTGGTGAAGTTCAATTCACGTGATGAGTGATCAAAACAGTTTCAATTTCACTTCAGTTTCATTGGAAGCAGTAATAGTTTCGTTACGTGTTACAAAAGAGGAACATCTTAGGAAAGGAGCCACCTTATGCACCTACCACTTAGTAAATGAGGATTCATCAATTCAGACATTTAAAATCACCTATTATGGGGATTGTGAGAGATTGTTGTAATTGTGCAAGAAAATGATATTTGTTTTTTTTTTTTTTTTTTGAGAGGTGCAACCTGGGTATGTAAAAATGAATTGCTTTCATATATTTAGCAGTAATCTATCATTACATGCAAGTTTCCCATTAGTATACAACTATTGTAAAATGTATTTGTTATTAATATTATTGTTATTTTCATTTTAGTGCATGTATAATGAAACATAGAGAAGCACTGTGATCACAGTGTAGTTGCATTCGGATTGGGTGCTATTTGTGGACTAAAACTTGAAAAGGTATGATAGATGGACGAATGGCCAGATGAATAAGTAGATGGATGGATGGATGATAAATGGAGAATGATTGTTAAAAGCAGAGAGACAGAAGCGTTTCATATCAATTTCTATAGTAATGATTCACCATCTAACGAGGGGGAGGCAGGTCCTGCTAGTGTTACGCATGTTACATGGGGCTACCACAAGTTAAAGTTAGTCAACAGGTAAGACCATTAGTACATGATATAATATATATAATACATTATAAATGGAGGAAGCTGAACGACTGGTAATATAGACAAAGCAACGTTATTGAATAGTCGAAAATTGGCTCTTGTGGTGGACCGTGACCAGACCCTTATTCATACTCTGTTGATCCTAATATTGAACGTGGATTACCAGTGAGTTAACTTAACCCTATGTATAGTCAGTCTATCTGTCCATCTATTTAACTATCCATCCAGAAAGATCTATGCATCCATCCATCCAAATCTATGCATCATTATTTAATATCATGTCATTCATGGGTCCATTGTTCTTTCATTCATTTTTAGATGTTTATGGATTCACTCTTCCTGGACATACAGTATTTATCATTGGCGTTGCGACCTCATGTCAGAGATTTTTTGACATCAGTATCTCATTTATATGAGCTAATATTTTTACAATGGGAACTAAAGATTATTGCTCATGCAGTCACACATATTTAGATCCAGAAAAGAAAACTTATTGCTCTTATCGAATTAATATTCGGATGGAGTTTTTGTCCTAATTCTAAAGCATTGGGACTCAAGTTTAGTATGGGATCCAGGATAGAGATTGTAATTGATTATTCTTGTTAGTAGGTCTTGTGTTACCTTGGGAGATGAAATGGTTGCCATTATTGAAGACAGAGAAGATGTTCTGGGGAGCATGTCCTAATCTTGTCCACGTCAAAACTTATATATTTTGTGCGGTACTTCAGAATTAATCGCTCCACTCAACTACTTCTCAAGCACCCAAATGCCACTTAGTTGATGAGAACAGTTCACACCTTATGAACAAAACAACTCAATAAAAGTCAAAAATATGAGCCTGTCAAATTGGAAACTATTCCAGTATTATTGTATCCAATAGCAACGGTTAACAATGTTGGAGGCAAAGGTGAAAATGGACTCAGTGAAGGTACTGGTGAGGGTATGGTAGCGCGTTGGAGGTGGATAGTGAGAGTGGACTTAGTGGAGATAGTTTGAGTGAGAGCCGAGAAAGAGAAAATTGGTAGAGTTGCAAGAGGTAATGCTGACCATAGTTCCAGCAGTTTTCTGAATAGCAGCAGTGATAGTTTCATCTAGTGATAGTAGTGAGGATGACAGTGAAGGAGAGGGTGATAGCGCAAACTTAATAGGTGAAAGAAACTATCATTTCTAAATTAATTTCTTTTTGGCTATTTTAGAAATGGCTATGGAAGTAGACAAGACCACAATACTTCAGATGCTACCCTCCCCACTCTCATTCAAGGTGTTAACCCCACCCCTTCATTGAATAACCAGAGTCCCCCTGAATCCAACAATACAAAAACCTAGTCAGTAACTAAAAAAATTAGTGATTTCCTGATGACTTCCTGCTGCCAATCTTGCAAGCATTTTTAAAAGAGAATCCATAATACATTTAAAGAATATGACATTTGAAAGCTCAGATGCAGGAAACAAAAGAAACCACACCCCCTGTCCCCTGATTTAAAGAAATAATTCCCGGATACGTGAGTCTGTCCTCAAAAGGGGACACGCCTCCTCTTCACAGGGGCGGTAATCCCACTAATATGAATTGAAAGAAGTCAAGAAGGAAACACTGCTACGGCATTTGGTGGCAACAGTAACACAGCTCTGTTCATTTTGGGGACGGACCAGCACAAATGGATCCTGACAAAAGTCTCTTTAGCTACTACCCCACGTCATTGCTTGTCTGACCAGGACCTACAAAAATAGAAACAAGCTAAATAAAGAGAAGCTTGTTAGTTTGTTAAACCCTCGATGGTTTTGGAGGGTTGTGCCGAGAGGAGCGGGAACTCTCGATGAGAGTGTGGTTCCTATAGAGTTTGAGAGAGGAAACAAGAACAAGGAAAATGGACAAAAAGAATCATTGTACTCACGTGATCACTCTACAATCATAAAGGAAGGAGAATTCTTCTGAACAAAATACTAAAGAAAGTCTTTTAAAACAAAAGGTTCTTCCAATGTTCTTTACAAACCATTAAAAAAATTT
>NW_024533883.1:0-29045 GCF_016097555.1 Gigantopelta aegis | reverse complement strand
GTCCCGCCAATATATCCAATCAAGTTTCAAGCACGCTGCCCTGGGCACGCATCTCAGCTACCTGGTATGTCTGTCCAGGAGAGTGTGTTAGTTGAAAGTGAGAGAGAAGAGGGTGTAGTTGTTTTACACTAAATCTCGCTCTGGGTGGGAGCCGGTACCGGGCTGCGAACACTGTACCTATCAGCCTTATGTCCAGTGGCATAACCACGACACCACCGAGGCCGGTACCAACGAATTAAGAAATTGACGAATAACTGTTTTCTGTTCAGGCCTTTCCCCAGGATTTTTTTAAGGCACATTTTTAGCATCAGTATAACACAAACCAAGCCAAAATAAGTGGGCTAGTGGGTTGAAAACAGTTAAGTGTTTGCCTTCAATCCTGCTTTTTTTTTTTAAAGTAACCCATCAATTCACCACCCCCCAACAATTTCATAATTTGTGCCGTGTTGTTGCTGATGATTTCAGCGTCGTGTTAAATGCTTGTTGTGATTTCTGCTTGTAAAATACCTAGGCTAAGAATGACGACTTCACGGTATATTCCCTTTATATATACTAAAAGAAAGAAAAAAAAATTAAATTAAAATTTACGGTCTTTTTTTAAAATCCAGCTAACTCATTAAATGCCGTACAAATATATATATCTAACAAATATCATTATTGTAAGCTAATTTAGTGTACGTTTAACTGCAATTTGTATAAATAATGTATGTTCATTTCCCGAGATCGCGATTTCTCGACCATAGGTACAAAATTAACAAAGACAAAGGAAATAAATTAAACTGCCGTTAGGTATTCATTGATGCAAAACACCTATTGTTTTTCTAAAAATTTACATCAAGATTTACTTCTGTGTAATCGTATTGTTCAGTGTCCGCAACGAAGCTTCTTGACACGGAGGCGTCAGCTGACTCTGAAGCGTGACGTATATTCGCGTCGAGAGCTTTCCTCGGTTCAGCCAACGAAAGTTCTTTCTAACGTTCGCGAACTATTTGATTGGTGTCCGTCGTGTCCATTTGGTTTAGTGTGAAGCGCACAAACCAGTGTAGCGAACGTTTTGTTTTCGCTCGACCTGGCTGAACTCAGCTCTTGGGATAGCCTGCATGTATTTCGGCCCTGAACTGGCATGTGTATTCAAATTGACACGCATTGTCGGTTTGTTTTTATTACTTTGGTTCAAAGACTTTACAAAGTTAAAATAACAAGTTGCAGATCTTCCAGACATTGAATTCCCGTCACATTGCTGTCATACATGTCGAATGCATTCGCTGTATTCTGGATTTTCTCGTTACCGGTCGCGAGATCGCTATTAAGCTAACTGAATATTTGGTATTATTATTATGTTTGAGCTGTCGGATAGATTATGTAACCGTTTGTTCACATCAGAAGATAGAAAATGGTTTAGTCACTTGCAAATTGTATTAGCCATTTTTTTTAAATAATTTTTAATTAGCCAATGGCTAATCTGGCTACCGACAGCGCGAGCCTTGGATGTTTTCAGTGTGTGAGAGTTTTGGGAAGGGGGTGTTAGGATAAAAATTATTGATTGCCAAATTAACTGTACTTTTAAAAAGTGCTTCACCTATCGTTTATTCAGTTAAATGGTACAGTTGATTCTGTCAATGGGCATCTTCTTTGATCGGCCTTGAAGCTTGATGGCTCGGCACTGGAATCCCGTTACGCGTAAGCGTCTTCCTGACGGATTAGCGGTCCCAGTAGATGTGGTAAAATTACTAAACACCAGTTGTGAGCAGACGACTGGTCCATTGTTAGGTATTTAGGAAGTGTTTTACCTGTCATAGTAATTAGGTGTGCTTGATATACTGGTACACAAGTTATTTGCAAGAGGTATTCGACTGCCACGCTCGTACTTGTGAAAATTGTGTTTCCAAAGCGCTTCAAATCAAGGCGTAGCGGCAGTTGATTTAAGGCGCTTCCACACCGTCAAAGCACTTACTTTACGGACCAAGGCGTGTCGGGACGCTACGCCTAACGGCCCTGGGGAAACCCCTGCTGTTATATTATATCGTAGGGTATAAACAACAACATAGAGTTGAAAATGGCCAGAATTATTAAAATAGCAATTAGTGAGGTAAAAAAAAAGGTTCCTAGAATTAAAAATAAATAAATAAAAAGTTACAAGCCAAAAATAAAAAGAATTGACTGCTCGGTCGAATATTTATCTAATTTGGAGCATTTTAGAAGGACAGTCCAAAAATAAATAAGAAAAATTTAATAATATTTGTAAAAAAAAGTAATTTCGACATAAAATTTTGAACGAAGGTCTAATAGTTTAAAGTCCGATTTATATGTCCACATGAGTGGCCTCGTTAAGGTCATTTTGTTCTTGAGGAGGTTGGTCCAGGCCTATCTACGGGAGTTTGTTCATTACTCGATGAACGTAAAAATCACATCGTCATATGATGACGTCATTTTATATGGGCAAGTTGTCTTATTGAGTGTTATTGTTTGTGAACCGAACATAAATCAAAATAAAGTATAAAGTATCAGTATTATTCATAGCAAGCATGAATGAATGAATGAATGAATATTTAACGACACCCCAGCACGAAAAATACATCGGCTATTGGGTGTCAAACTATGGTAAATTGAAAACTAAAGTGATGAGCAACATCAATATAACAATTCAAGATTCAAATTAAAACACAGTGTAAAGAACTGTGCAACAAATACAAATATCACAGAGATAAAATTAAAATTTAGAATAAAAGTCCGTATCACGTAAAAACTGGATTCCATCACATTTCTTTGTCCAAATATATATTTTCGAGGTGCTGTTAAATGCTTAAACTTCACCAAAATGTGTCGCACAGTCAGAAGATAGCAAGCATGATTTCAATTTAATTATAGGTATTGTTTGTTATTTATTTAACATCCATTTGGGTATGAACACAAACAATCATCTGCAAACGTATGTGAGAAAGGCTTCGCCGATTCATACAGTTTGCGGTTGATTTTATGTTGTTCATTTCCCGATGAACGTAAACGAAATAACAGACAATCCCCAAAGAGGTGCGTGTACGATTTCGGAATACTGGCTATTGTGTGAATGAAAACTGATGCCAACAACTGAAACACACACTTTACCAACTTGGATAGGCCTACTTTAAAACACAGTGTCTTAATACTCGCATCTTTGTATTGAAATCAAGTTTTTTTTTTTTTTGGGGGGGGGGGGGGGGGGGTTTGTGGGTTTTTTGCTTAAGTATAACTGTTACAAAATGTTGGCATCCTTATAGACTAAATGGGCCGATTTCATATGTCTAGATTATCGGTGGGTTTTAGAAACATATGAGTAGTAACAAGGCCTATACACCCCCATGACCTACTTTTCCGTGACCTTAACCTTGGTGTAGGTGTGACATCATAGTCTGACCTTGGCATAGGTGTTTAGGTGTGTGACCTTGAGGAGGATAACACCCCGCCCGTGTCCCTGGCCGAATTAGGTTGGTACTGACGTCCTTGGACTGGCCCTGACCGATTTGTTTGGCATTGATCGACTTAGAGGGCAGTGACTGGTATACCTGGGCAGGTGTGCGACCTTGGTGTAAGTCATAGCCTTGACGTACTTGGTGTGTGACTCATCGCCTAGCCTTGACAGGGATGGTGTAGGATCCCAAATTGCTACTAATGGGAACGTGGAGCGGGTGTCCTCTCTAAAACTGTCAGAAGTATGTTTCACATCCAATAGCCGATGATTAATAAATCGAGATGCTCTAGTGGTGTCGTTGAATAAAACCTACCACTTCTAAGGACTGCCCGACGCGAGGTAGTGTATTTAATTTTAGCGCGCTGAATGATGAATGGTTATCACTGTTTACATCAGGTAAGTGATGGTAGGCCTATCTTGTGTTGTCAGTCTCTAAATAAAATACTCTACGGAACTTCTAGAAGTTACGTTCTCAAAGTCTGGCAGAAAGACGAAATGATTGAAATAGGTGAAACAAGGAATTCTCGTTCTACACTATCTGATAGCGTATTCATAAGATTGTTATGAACTGACCTATTTCGTCGCTTCATCCCGCGAGCGCACACACACCCACACATATATATGGTTTAAATGACAGGTTTTGTCAACATCTCGGTAGCTCAGTCGTTAGCGTAGTCGACCTGAGCGTGAAAGGTACGTGGTTCGTATCTCATGTGGTGGATATTTTTCTATTATTATTTTTTAAAATTAGTTTATTTATTTATTTATTTATTTATTTTTATTTTATTTATTTATTTATTTATTTATTTATTTATTTATTTATTTATTTATTTGTTTGTTTATTTATTTATTTATTTATTTATTTATTATGTTCAAGCAGAACCCAATACAAGCATCCTCTAATAACCCTGTGCGGACGGGACGTAGCTCAGTGTTCCCTTGATGTGCGGTCGGTCTGCGATCGACCCCCGTCGGTGGGCCCAATGGGCTATATCCACCCAGTGCTCCACAACTGGACAACGACCGTGGTATGTACTATCCTGTCTGTGGGATAGTGTAGGATCCCTTACTGCTAATAACAAAAGAATAGCCCATGAAGTGGCGACAGCGGGTTTCCTCAATCAATAGAACCGGCCTCGGTGGCGTCGTGGTAGGCCATCGGTCTACAGGCCGGTAGGTACTGGGTTAGGATGATACCGACACCAAACCCTGAGTGAGTGCTCCGCAAGGCTCAATGGGTAGGTGTAAACCACTTGCACCGACCAGTGATCCATAACTGGTTCAACAAAGGCCATGGTTTGTGCTATCCTGCCTGTGGGAAGCGCAAATAAAAGATCCCTTGCTGCTAATCGAATATTTATTTTTAGTATTTTGTTTTAGTCATAGGGAAAGAAAGACATACTTGTCTCGAAGAAAGGAATGTTTGTTAACAAGAAAGGCATATGCGTTAAGGAGAAGAAAGGAATATTTGTTAAGGAGAAAAAAGGAATGTGTGTGTGTGTGTGTGTGTGTGTGTGTGTGTGTGTGTGTGTGTGTGTGACCTAACCTATGATCTTTTAACTGCATTTTAAACACAAGTATTTCCCAAGAGTACAAGCCTTTTTACAGGGCTTTTTAATTACCAAATGGGTAAATACAGTGGTGGATCTAGGATCGATCCCCGTCGGTGACCCATTAAGCTATAGCCAACCAGTGTATTATGGCTGGTATATCAAAGGTCGTGGTATGTTCTGTCTTGTACACACAGCTCTTGCTACTATAAAGTAGCGGTAGAAATATCCAATCACAAATCTAGTCGTAGAGTAAAAAACACAAAAAACAAACGCAATGGTTTGGTTTTTCATTTTTTTTTTTTTCTAAATTACAATCACTGGTCTCTCTAGAGACAACTACACATGAAATGGACACACATTGGGTTACATCGAGAGGCCTTAATGGCGAGATGTGAATAATATGAGTGTTCATTTCTCTTCATCATCGTCGTCCTCCTCATCGTCGGTATCGTCGTCGTCTTGTTCATCCAAATATTCGCCGATCCATGAACGATACTGATTTAATTTAGAACGAATCTGTGGTTTCGCATCTCTGTCTGGATTCACAAACTGTAGAATGTTCCTGGTGTTGGGAACTTTGTCAAAGTAATGCATATATGTCAGAAAGCGAGAGTACGTGTCTTTAAATAACTTCCATTGCAATGTCTTCATGTTTCTTTCGATGGTTTCTTGGGACATGTTTTTTTCTTCGTAGAGTTTCCTCTTGCTTTGGAGATAGTCACGATTGATGTCGAATTGACGTTCCACCATGAGACGAATGCCTTCGTTTTCCCTCTTCGCACGTTTTAAATTGCATATATCGCTGCAAGTCGCTTCCGTCTTTAAAGACCAGACTACACATATGGCAAGACTGCATCCTCTTGAATTTTTTTCAGATTGGGTTCTACCTCATCATCTTCTTCGTCGTCACTTTCGTAGGCGGGTATGCCTGGTAGTTTTCTCTTGAATGCGTCCCTTTGCATAATTTGCAGGTAGATCTCTTTCTTCGACAGTGGTTGCACGTCTTCTGAGACATTCGCCGTTACGCTCGTGCTTTTATACCATTCGGACGGCCCCGTCTCTAAACCATTAGGCCGAAGACGCCAATGTTCGGTTGTGGTCGGTTTCAAGTCCACCAAGAGATGTCCGTAGGGCCTGTGGGTAGCTTCCTCAAACTGATGCATGAAATGACTGGTGTTTTCCGGATACATCTGCCGTGCCAAAGTCAGAACTTGCTGCTTGTCGATGGGGTTGTTGAACAGCGCTAGATAATGGCAGTTTCTTCTCTGTGTCGGGTCCTTGCTGTGATACAGGTTCTGGTTGATAGCGATGACGGATAAGTTTCTGTGATGACTTCCTTCTGTGAACAGGTCGGTGATCCTTGGGTCTTTATTAGCCATACACATCAGGTCGTCCAACACGATGAGATTTCTGACTCTGGGATCCAAATAACGATCCTTTTCCAAATTCTCGGGTATGCCTTGAACAAATTTCACTCGAACGTTTGCCTCAATGATGTCGTAGAGGGGTTGCCATCGTTTGTAGAGCCAGATGATGCGCTGGGGAGGCGGCTGGATTTTACATCTCTCAACAATTTGTATACCACAAATGTTTCTCCACACGACGTGGGTCCCGACACGATCATGGTGAAGGGATGTAGCAATCTATGGGGATGCTGCTGCTGCTGTGGTGGTGGTGGCTGCTGTGGTGGTGGTGGTGGTTGCTGCTGTGGTGGTGGTGGTGGTGGCTGCTGCTGTGGTGGGCATGTGCTCTGCATGACGACTCTAAATGAAATGACGATATCTGGCCCACATAGTTCCTTTTATAGCTTATTTAGAAATGCTTCTGCAGTTTCGGGCTTTCCAACCCGTACCACTTTGTTGTTGTTGTTGTTTCCGTTTCAGATCGGCTTTGGCTTGCTCTACCACCTGTTGTGTTGGGGAGACCATGACGACTTTGGGTGTCGGGGACTTGTTCTGTTCCTCTTTTTCTTTTTTCCACGTGGGATCGTAGAGTTCTAGACATCGAGTCACAATGTACATGATCTGACTTTCCCCACCACGTTGAATTTCGAAGTGAGGTTGAAGTTTACCTTGTGCCTGCAGTTTATAGAAACGGGTCCACTTATCCACGTCGGGTACATATAACTTGTACTGGTCTGACATGTTGCTCCTCTGAAGGTTCTACCTCAAATGACGAAAACTATTTTACTTGTATACCTTATGACGCATAAAGATATGGTACAGGACTGTTTGAATGTGTGTGATAGGTATGACCAGTGCCCCCTCCTCTCAAGCACAAATCTCATCGTGCGAGCTCCCAAAAAACATCGTTACCAACATATTACCCTTTGCCAGTGTCACTACCATAGTGACACGCCCATAGACACACTCATGGACGCAGGACATGAATAAGAAAGCAAAACCTGTTATTCACGGTTTTATTCACAACATACAACATGAAAACATAGCACACAAGTGTCTAAAACATTTAATGTCTGAACATGTTGTTCACATAAGGACATCTTGGAGAGAGTCTGTAATGTTCCATCACTGGGTCGTCGGTCTTCTTCCATCGATAGACGCGAAGTCCGCAACAGTAACAGGTGATGGCATCGTGGTCTCCCGTGTAGTAGAAACCGGCCTTGGCAAGTTCGTTTGGTTTTTGGCGTAATTGTATGGGCCACCGAGCATACGTCAGCATCCGGGCATAGAAATGTCTCATTTCGGGACGATGACAGAACACGTAACGTCTCGAATAGCAATCTTCCTCACAGGCAGCATCTGTTTCACAGGCAGCATCCGTCTGATCTGTGGGTTCATCCACGAGTTCGCCATCTTCAGTTCCAACCTCAATTTCACGTGTAGCATTCGTTTGATCCGTATAATGAATACTCTTCTTCTTCTCATCTTGTTTGGTAGTCACTCTTTTACATTTGATTGTATGTCTTTCTGAACATTTGCAGACCAAGACGTCGTCCTCGTCGCTACTGCTGCTGCTACTAACACTGCTCGAATATCCCGATGTCATTTTCTTCGTACCAGAATATCTTCAAACTCCAAAGCAAAAATAGATCTCGTTCACAGAACTTTCGGCACGCGAATGACGCTACTAACAAAACATCCCTTTTTATATCCAAACACGAGCCTACATAGGTCAAGGCCAGTCGTAAGTAGGCCAAGGAGAGTAGTCGGGGGACAGTCCAAGGGCACAACGGAACTAGTCTAAGTAGGTCAGTGCACGGTTATTCATGGAAGTCGGTCACACACCTTTGCCAAAGTTGTGCGCCTGCCTACTAGTCACTCTCCTCTAGGTAGGTCAAGGCTAAGCCACAATTTTGTTATAAATTTAACTAAATTTAAATAAAACAGTCGTGAACACAAATTCATCAAAGTACATGACGTCATTTTGTGTGTTTGCCAAATCATGATGATGTTATATTTAGTACCGATAAAGTAATTTGGTTTGTAAGCGTCAAATCATCCAGTAATATTGTATGTCACACCATTGCAGAATATTTCTCATTGAGAAAATATTGAAAATATTTTCCCTGTTATGAGTGGTCACTGGGGTAATAAATACAGTTATTTACTAAATTAGTAAAAATAAACATGTTCTTCATTGTGTATGAACTGCACAAAAACGGGAAGTACTAGCATTGGAAGTTGATAGGTTACCACCGGTATCAAAGCAATAAACGTCTATCATAGACTGCAGTCTTATAATGACATACTTTCGTGTTTGTCTCGTCATAATAAGTGGTCAGGGGGGGGGGGGGGGGGGGGGGGGGGTGTATGAACTGCACAAAAACGGGAAGTACTAGCATTGGAAGTTGATAGGTTACCACCGGTATCAAAGCAATAAACGTCTATCATAGACTGCAGTCTTATAATGACAAGTGTTTGTCGATAATAAAGGCCCACAGTTTTGAAAAATTGACCAAACGTTGTCTCGGTGCCCTCAGGCGTACGAGTCCCATCTTTATTTTTGTTTTTATTATGTTAGAATTAAAGGTAAATGCCAATAACAAAACGTTTATTCATATTTGCATTATTACCAACAGATATGTAGAGTTCTGTAAGCATTTGACATGGATTATGACTAATATTGTGAGTAAAATGATGGAACTACATGGTGAAATGTTTTCAGGCCAGCTCATTTTTCCCAAATATGTCCATCATTTTTGACAAAATGTGAACGTTTGCTCCACATTGGGGGTGGGGGTGGGGGGTGGGGGTGGGGGGTGGGGGTGGTGGGGGTGGTGGGGGGGAGGAGGTAGCTAATACCCCACCTCGAACACGAATGCTAATAATATATCGGTAACGAGTTTCAACTACAAAGTGATGAAGTGTAAGCTATTCCTCGCTTATGTCCCTTTCCAAATCTGCGGGTAACCCATGTAAAAAGCGTGGTTTTGTAAACACGGGTAAAACACACACATGTGAAATACACCACAGGCGTAGGTCTTGGTCAAGTGTTTCAGCGTTTTACGTAAACCAGTGTTAAACCCAGGTTTTGATATAAACCGGTGTTTCGAAACCCAGACATATGAAATCGGCCCAATGAGTTCAACCCAACTGGCTTTATCTGACTGGTACTTGTTGACAAATGAATGACTGCCTGGTGTTTAAGAACACGCCTTGCCAATAATTACCTTCTTAACCTGTCAATCATTCCTATAATTCCCCTGAGCATGCCCGGATTTAGCCCATTAAAGGTGCAGTTTGTTGTGTGTAACAACTACACATTAATTGCATAAATGACAATATATATCAGAAGGGTCGTACCTAATAAGAATAAAGAGAGTGGCTTACGGGGAGAAACACAAAATATATAAAAAAAAAAGAGCACATTATCAGAATAGAAATTACGACACGGTGTTGCGTTGTCGACGTCTAGCGTGGGAAATTATCTGGGAGTAAATTTAAATTTAAAAAAGATAGAAAACAACAACAACAACAAATCAAATACAGTAGAATCTCATTGGCTCGAACACTGTCGGTGCATCAAAGTCTGTTCTACCCATCGGGTAGTTCGAACCATGCACAAAAACTAATCGGAACACCTCGCATATTTCCGTAAAACTGGCTTGGGCGAGATGGTCCAATTGACTCATGAGTAACAAAGTCGCCGTCAAATGTCGGATGAGATACATATTTGTAACTATTATTTATCACCGTTAAATAAACAAATAATAAACACACTGGTAGTTTTTATTTATAAATATTTATTAATTTAAAAAATCGTTCTTTATTATGCTGTTGTAGAATCTTTTGCGACATGTCACGGGGATTCTATAATTTATTATGCTGTTGTAGAATCTTTTGCGACATATTGACAACGTTGAGAAAAGAATGAAAGTGCATGAAGCAGAGATGGAGGCCCTTTAGCCTACCTGTTATTGTTGCAATTACTATATTACATTGATCTCTCGTGTATTTCAAGTTAAAAACAAAATATGCCGGCGCTCAGGCGTAGAGTAGCGATTAAAATGATTAAAGTAAACCGGCGAGGCCTGCCTAGGCTCAACAATTGATTGGTGTTACATGCAAGGTGCATTCAGCTAACGATTATCGTAGTAAAATTGTCTGCACTAGAAAGATAATTACCGATAGGTGCTAAATAAACAACATGATAAGTCGGCATATGATCTAGGATTTATTCGTTCCACTTCCGAATTTATAATAATTTACTTTGTGAATGACGTGAAAGGGTCGATGAAAAATGTGTACATAAATAATTGTTTGTATTTCTTCGGACAGACCTAGTCGTTCGAGCTAAATATGTTTAATTTTACAGTTCGGACCAAAAAAACTGGTTCGAGAGAAAGCTTCTGTTCAACCCAAGGGGTATTCGACCAATCAGCACCAAAATAAAAGGGTTTACTAGAGAATACCGGTAGGTTCGACCGTTGGGCGTTCGAGCCAATGAGATTCTATTGTATTCCCCGTTTTTGTTGCAATCCCGCGTTTACTTCAATCACTACCGACTTGTAGACAGACAGACAGACAGACAGACAGCTCATTGAAGTATCACCCCATGTATAGCATATAAATACAAGCAATACAAATTATAAAATTGTAATGAGCCACTATTTACTGAGTTATGAGAGACTATTCGCTAAAAGTATATAAAAGACAAATAAAGTAAACAATTCAATATAGTGCAGTTAAAACAATGACAGCATAAATAAAACAATAATATATATACAGTTAGATAGTATACATAAATCATCGCATAGTATATAAAGGGATTCTCGACATTTAAGAATGCTATGGCAGGTTTTGTCGTTGTGAGCAGTTTTAGCATTATATCAGCACATAATGGGCAGTTAAGCAGTACGTAACACGTGTTATCAATGTGGTTAAGACAAACTAAAATGGGTTCGTTCTTCCAGCGGTGTATTATTACGGCGCGACAGATAAATATGTCGCATCGCACGCAACCGGTTAGGATACCTCGATTGAAATCAATGATTTCTAAAATAATCGCAGGCATCGTTCGCGTCGCTCGCGTCCGGTTAGAATGCAGCTATAGGGTTGTTGTCCCTGTTTGTGGGGTTTTGTGTAGAGCGAAAGCGAAAACCGGATACACAATACGGGCTCACAATTACTGATATATCAATCGAAGGAAGGAAGGAAATGTTTTATTTAACGATGTATTCAACACATATTTACGGCTATATGGCGTTTGACATATGGTTAAGGACCACACAAATATTGAGATAGGAAACCCGCTGTCGCCATTTGATGGTCTACTCTTTTTGATTAGCAGCCAGGGATATTTTATATGCACCATCCCGCAGACATGGTCGTACATACCACGGTCTTTATTACACCAGTTGTGGAAGGAGAAATAAACCACCAACGGGAATCGATTCTACACTTATCGCGCTTCAGGCGAGCATTGTAGCACTAAGCTGTGTCCCGCCCCTATTTCAGTCGAAGTTATTGTCTTGTTGCCACTCCAAAAACCGCATACATGAAAAACCCCAACACAGACATGTGTTGCAGGGTGGAGCAGGCTCGTATTCAGAAAAATATATGAAAGTAAAATAAAGTTTGTTTTGTTTAACGAAACCACCAGAGGGCATTGATATATTCATCATCTACTATTGGATGTCCAACAATTTTTCATTGGTAGCAAGGACTATTTTATATGCACCATCACACAGACATGATAGCACATCCCACGGTCTTTGCTATACCAGTCGTGGTGTACTGGTTGGAACGAAACTTAGCCCAATGGGACCGACCTCGCATGAGCCGAGCGCTGTACCACTGGGTTACGTCCCGTCCCACGGTCGTCTCAAAGACAGAACTATACTGGAATGGACGAACAAATCCAGACTGCATATTGTCATAAATCCACTGGGGCGGTGTCATCACCACTTTGTACTCAGTACTAGAATATTTTATCATCGGGTAATAACGACGATTACTGAAGGAAACACAGATTACAATGATGTTGAACCCACTCTATTCTGGATCCAATAGCCGATTATTAATAACTCAATGTGCTCTAGTAGTGTTGTTAAACAAAACAAACTTTACTTTCGTTAAACATTCATTCATTCCATTGCTACGGACGGAAACGAAAACAGTCGACTACTAATTCGGAATGGACACGCGTCTTGTTGCAATGGAAAGTTTTCTTCTTGTTGCTTGTTTATGTCTGATAATTAAAGAGAGGGATATGGAGGGATTTTTTTTTCAAAGAAGCAGAAATAAATGGCTATTGTAATTGTACAAGATATAACAGTTTATTGCTATCATTTCCTAATTTGTGTCACACACAGCATTATATTTGAAAGATATCTTCTAGCACGTAAGTACTGACAGCGCCAATGGATTAAATCGTATACATGACATGAGAGATACGATAAGAACA
This sequence comes from Gigantopelta aegis, assembly GCF_016097555.1. Taxonomy (NCBI): domain Eukaryota; kingdom Metazoa; phylum Mollusca; class Gastropoda; order Neomphalida; family Peltospiridae; genus Gigantopelta; species Gigantopelta aegis. The sequence continues at coordinate 16,175 of NW_024533883.1, read as the reverse complement.
CGAGCGCACTGACTGACAATATCATGATTATGTGTTATGTAGTGTTTCTGGTTACTTGTTTCTTTTTTGGAGGAAAAAAACAACGAAAAAAAAGCGAACCCCTAAAACTTCAACAACAACATACATGTAACTGATAATTATTTGAGATATTTTGACCAGTGTAAACACGGCCAGAAGAAGCAAGCGACCCTAGTCTTAAAAACCCCCAAACATTACCAAATGACGTGTTGCGTATCTTTTAGTAGCATCTATACGAACCACGGGCGAGACGTAGCCCAGTGGTAAAACGCTCGCTCGGTGCGTGGTCGGTATGGGATCGATCTCCGTCAGTGGGCCCATTGGGCTATTTCTCGCTCCAGTCGGTACACCACGACTGGTACATCAAAGGCCTTGATGTGTGTTATCCTGTCAATGGGGTGGTGCATATAAATGATCCCTTGCTGCTAATCGAAAAGAGTAGCCCATGGAGTGGCGACAGCGGGTTTCCTTCCTCAATATCTGTGTCGTCCGTAACCATATGTCCGACGTCATATATCCGGAAATAAAATGTGTTGTGTGCGTCGTCAAAAATAAATCATTTCCTTGTTCTATACGAACCATCAACATGCACTTTAATTTTCGAAAACAAAGTAAGAAAACAAGATGGCGGGGGAGGTGGGGGTGATACAAAAAAGAAAATGAAAGAATATCAAAATGTTTAACAACGAAGTGTATAGATGAATGCCATTAAATGCATATTCCGTAGGTGCTTGGTATCCGTTGCTTAAAGTATCGTGTTTTCATTGCTGCACTATAGTTAAACTCTGCTGTCTGGCAACAGGGGTAACAGCAGCTTTTGGTGTATTATCCGCCCCACCCCACCAGCCCCTGTGATATGTCCGACCACACCACTGACTCATAAACGAACATGTTTGTTTAGGAATTCGTTATATTACTAGAGATTGAATTTCTCTTATTGAAAGTTGGTTGTGTTCTTTACCCTTTATGTAGTAACAATGGATGTGATGCCTTATAATATATGTCATTTGTGACTGCTTTCATACGCTTGTATTAGACCCTGCTAATCCAAACAAATGGTTATTAGCAAACTGCAGAAAAACGTATTACATACGTATTTAAAGCAATTGAAATTGAATAGATAATTACTTCCAAGAAAGACAGACATAAATACACAACGGCAAACAAAATGAAAAAAAAAAAGAACAATAGAAGAAAACAGAAACAGAAATGATTACTATGTTATTAAAGCTTTGGAGATTTTGTTGAAGTAATTAATTAGAACATTGCAAAACATGAAATAATAAAAGCAAGACATTTTCTTAAAGTTTTAATTTTCTGGATAACTAAGAAAGAAATAACGAGACTCAATAAGATTATTTAATAGCGCCTACGAGATGTCACGTGATTTCATGCTGCAGCCAAACAGAGCACGGAATCGCTCGACAGACTGGTTCCTGCGCGTCTCGTCAAATCACATAACCACATCGGGAGCCAATCAGATCGCTCGTGAACGTTAGCGTCGCTTGCTGTCGTTGAACGTAGGATGGGTAGAGATATATGCATTATTGACGTGTTTATGTTTTATCTTAACCAGCAGTGTACTGGGCTCCGTCATGTAGTGATCAAGACATCGGACGTAAGGCTGCCAGGTGCTGGGTTCACCCCCGGTTACAGGATCCCACCCAGAGTGTGTTTTAACGATTAATTGAATAATTATGCAACATTAATTTCACCATTATGTGGTAATATACATACCACCAAAACTGTTTACTTGTTAAATGCACGATACTTTAGTAATAACATGACTTAGACTGCTTGTGTATACTGAGTTCGCAGTACAATACCAGATGCCTTCCAGAGCGACTTTTAACGACTCAACGTGTTGGTGTAAGGCCACTGCACCGGCTTCTCTCTCTCTCTCTCTCACTATCGACCAACGACTAACCACTAACCATCTGCCCTGGACAGACAGCGAAGATAGCTGAGGTGTGTGCAAGGACAATTCGATATAAGCACGGAAAACAATGCAAATGGAATAAATGAAAAGTCAATAGCACCTGTACAACTTTTAACTTCGGCAAAAAACGGAGAGAGGGGGGAGGGGAGTGTGTGCGTGCGCGTGGGTGCAGTTTTTAGGAAGGATACCCGTTTTGGATATATACTGATGGATCGAAATGAAGGGTCAGACATATTTAGGTGGAATTTAATAAATTGCTATTCTAGTTGTGTCTGTATAAAATCTTGGCTATGCAGAGACAGGACTCGAGATAAACATGCTCGAAATCTTCGTGGTATATGAGCATGTTAAAATTAGCCAGCCAGCCAGCCAATATGGGATTGGACGTCAATAACGCGGTTATCTCCCTTACACCATGAACGAGGGTTATGGTTTGTAATCAATATTTGCTGTTGCTACTTGTGCGTATGTTCTTATATTTTCTATCACGTATAGCCAAAGTGGCGTTCAGGTTTGTTTTTCTTAACGACACCACCGAATCATATTGATTAATTCATAATCTGCCACTGGATGTCAGACATTTGGCAATCATGACAAACTGTTGTGCTTGTTTAAGATATGTTGTTGTTGTTTGTTTTTAACGACGCATTCAACACATTTTATTTACGGTTATATGGCGTCGGACATACGGGTAAGGACCACGCATATTGAGAGAAAACCCGCTGTTGCCACTACATGGGCTACTATTTTCGATTAGCAGCAAGGGATCTTTTATATGCACCATCCCACAGAGAGGATAGCACATACCACGGCCTTTGATATACCAAACATCTTTTAACGGGTTTCATATCTTAGCCTGCCAGAATTATTAAATGGTACATCTCTTAACGGGTTTCATATCTTAGCGTGCTCTAGTGGTGTCGATAAACCAAAAAAAAAAAACTAACTTTTTTTCTGTGGTTGTGAATGTTCGAGTTGGTGTCTCTAGTTGTGTCAGCGTCTGTCTGCTACGTGTGTTAACTGTGTGGTTCATATGGAACATTGGGCTTTGCGAACATTGTCCGGGCGTGAATGCGGATGTGTATGTTGAGTTAATCATAGCTGGGCCAGTGTTGGCTCCCATGATGTACATGCGAGCCGGACCCCTGCCCCTCGCTTGCATATACAACTCACACACCTGGTTGTCCTCCCATGACGGGCAAGCCAGCCTGATCCCTCCTCCTCGCTTGCATATACAACTCACACACCTGGTTGTCGTCCCATGACGGGCAAGCCAGCCTGATCCCTCCTCCTCGCTTGCATATACAACTCACACACCTGGTTGTCCTCCCATGACGGGGATGCCAGCCTGATCCCTCCTCCTCGTTTGCATATACAACTCGCACGCCTGGTTGTCCTCCCATGACGGGCAAGCCAGCCTGATCCCTCCTCCTCGCTTGCATATACAACTCACACACCTGGTTGTCTTCCCATGACGGGGATGCCAGCCTGATCCCCCCTCCTCGCTTGCATATACAACTCACACACCTGGGCCCGTGCTTATAAAACTTAAAGTCTAGACTTTAATAAAGTCCAGCCTATTTGAATAGCTTTGCCATGAAGCTAAAGTCTGAACTTCATTAAAGGTAAGGTTTATAAGCACGGGACCAGGTTGTCCTCCCATGACGGACATACCATCCAGATCCCCCCTCCTCGCTTCCATATAAGACTACCACACCTGGTTGTTTTCCCATGACGGACATGCCAGCCTGATCCCTCCTCGCTTGCATATACAACTCACATACCTGGTTGTCCTCCCATGACGGACATGCCAGCCTGATCCCTCCTACTCGCTTGCATATACAACTCGCAGACCTGGTTGTCCTCCCATGACGGACATGCCAGCCTGATTCCTCCTCCTCCGTTCCATATACAACTACCCCACCTGGTTGTCCTCTCATGTCTGGCATGCCAACCTGATCCCTCATCGCTTGCATATACAACTCACAGACCTGGTTCTCCTCCCATAGGTGAGGAGTTTGCAGACAGCTTGCGAACCCGTCGGGAAATCATCATGAAGAAGTCATTTCAGGTGTTCCTGCCTCGATGTTGGCAGTCTTAATTTAGTTACATAGATACCTTTGTTTAAGTAACTAATTAGAACAAAAAAGGACAAAAAGAAACTATGCAGTACACTGTTGTTTCTTATTGGGGCAAGTAAGACTTGTCCACAACACATTGATTCTTCACGGACAGCATGCCATAGGCCAATTCTTTGTTGGTTGTCACATCGTTGATGCTGCGCGCGCAAATCAAACTGAGTCCTACTATATAGTGTAATTTAAAAACACCGGCACGAACTGCAACTTGGTACAAGTCATGTTCATTCCTGTCCAGGATCATCCCCATTAGATTTTGAGGATCACCTCCGAGATTACTAGCAAAATGTTCAAGCCGACTTCGTTCAGTCATTATTTCTACTTGTGCCAACTGACCATCGTCTGCTCGTTTGTTGTCCAGCTGAATGTTGCGATGCAGCATTCCGATCTGGGCTGTGGCTTCAGAACATTCAAAAGAATGTAATTCAGTGGAACCAGGTGTTAGTTCATCTTTAAGGTCATCTTCAGACACAAGTCGCTCTAGGAGTTCACTTGGAAGGAATGTCAGGTGGTCTTGGTAGACCATAATCCAACGATAGAAACATTTAGCCTAGACTGCATGTCAATAAGACCAACCTGTCCGCGGGAACCGAAGTCTTTGGACATAATTGGTTTTACAGCCACACCCTTAGTTGTAGCACGCTTACGTTTCTTTTGACACTCAACGCAAATACATCGGTAGAGCTCAGTGGATTATCGGGTGATATTGGAATACTTGTTCCAATTGTTCGTCATCTTATCTCGGCCACCTTATTCATTTGAAACACAGGCACGCTTTATGATGTCAAACATGTCATCTATATCAGTGAAGTAGACACTATCTTCAGGATCTCATTTTCCTTTTCGTATCAACTTTTCAACATCATCGCATTGGAGAATTTCATATCTGCCCTGGATGTAATATTGAAGGTTAGACTTGTTTTCAGATTAAGCAGCTACCTTAACTTCTTCTAACAACAAAACTTATTCTACTTTAGTCAGTAGCAATGATTTGGAATCAGAATTATTTATGTTTAACAACTCCTTGCAAAACATAGCTTCCATATTGTCTGCCATCTCTGAGGAATAGTGTCAAATGCGTATTGAAATGCACATCATGCGCTTCATCTCACTGTTAAATAAAGGGGTTCATTTTCCAGGCAATTTATAAGATGCCTGGACATTTCAGGCACTTAGTAAATTGACTGAGTGAATCAGGCAATTTATATATTGCTTTAAAAGATTTTAGACACTTACTGTAACATATATATATATATATATATATATATATATATATATATATATATATATATATATAAACAGTTGACAGTCACCTTTTCTACACAATATTAACTTAGAGTATAAACTGTTGACTGTTATCCAACACTAATTCCAAAAGTTCGTGTTTCTTTCCATCAACTGCTCATTGAACAAGGGATATATTATGTCATAGAAATATCAGAAAGAAAATATAAATTGTGCAATAAGGTTGACATAGAAGATGAATATAATTAAATTGATATGTCCATTTGATATAGATCTGAGATCTCGTTATATTAAGATATATTATTGCTTCAAACCATCGGTGCATAAAATTATACATTTATTATCTTTTCAAAACAAAAAATAACAATATGAAAAAAGAAATTGCGAAGGAAGAATATAATATAACACTAAATAGTAAACTTGCAGAATTATGCTCCGGAAATAAAATGTTTTGGCCATATATTAAACAAAATTAATGAAATCTTGAAATTCTCAATCAATTATACCTGAATAGAACGTAGACTCATGTTATACAGGCTTCGAAAAATCGGAAGTACTAAAAAAAAATAGATATCAGTCCGTCGGTAGACAAGGACAATCAAATGCTGCCTTATTTTGAGCATGGATCAAGTAGAATTATTAAAAACACATTCCTGAGTTATCTGCAATTTTTAAGATGTTATCGACTAACAGATACTTTTTAACGATTGTAATTACATATCAAATATAGTGTTTTTGTATACAATTTTAGTCGCTGTATATTAAACGTATTCCTGATCATTTTATTTCGAAACCAAATTATTTGAAGACAAATTTCAGTTTGGGCTTCATACAAATGTTAAGACGACCAGAAAAGCATTGAATATACAGACACTATATTCTAAACAAGAAACTATATTTAATATACAAGTGTAATCGTAGAAATATTTTATTAGTCAGAACCATCTTACAATGCAGCAAACTCAGGAATGTCCCTTTAAATGCAGCCTATCGAGGAATTGTTGATACAGGTAGACATTCCTGAAGCATGTCCACTCCATCTAGTATTTAATAAATCGCTTCATTTATCAATAGTTGCTACTAAATGGAAAATTGTTCATGTAAAACCAGTATTAAACAAGTGACAAGAGCTGTCCTATAAATTATAGACCAACGGGTGGTGTCCGAAAACTACTTGAACGAATTTTATTTAAGCGCCTTTATAAATTTTTATATCCAACAATCTGTTTTATAAAGTTTAGTGTGCTTACCGTCCGAATCATATGATGGCGCTTATACTATTGGGCTATTTCTCTCTCCAGCCAGTGCACCACGACTGGTACATCGCAGTTCGTGGTATGTGTTACCCTGCCTGTAGAATGGTGCATATAAAACATCTCTTGCAGTTAATCGAAAGGAGGAGTCCATGAAGTGGCGAAAGCGGGTTTCCTCTTTCAATATTTGTGTGGTCCTTAACCATATGCCCGACGCCATATAACCGTAAATAAAATGTGTTGAGCGCGTCGTTAAATAAAACATTCCGGTCTTTAAAATATCGGTCGTTATGAGCGGTTTCACGGTATATGTATATAATGATTGCAATAGTCACAAAGGTAACGCTGATGTCTGATATTGATATTGTAAAACACCACAATGTTAATGATTTGTAGTCGGGTTTGTTGTTGTTTGTTGTGTATTTTAATTACATGTTAGGCTAATGGGCTATCTAATATGACATCAGTTGTTACTTAGAATGGATTAAAACACGAAACGAGCAAAACACATTATGATTTTTTTAATTATTTTTTTAAAGTACATTTTCACATTCATTAGTTTTCGTTTTCTTACAACCAGACAATAATATTGATTTGCGTCTAATATCTACTTCCTTTAAACATCTACTCATCTGCTCAAATAATATGTATATATATATATATATATATTAAATTATTATACGTTAGATGGATACCAGTATAGGGAAGAGTAAAACAGAGAGACAAAATGGAAGTGTGATGTTCCGCTCAAACTGGGGTTGCTAATGGAAACACTCAACACAAGAACATGATGTGACGCTAACGGGACTTAAAATGATAATATTTCTGAAAACAAAAAGTAATGTTTCTCAATAAAAATAGTCGATGCTTTGAGAGCTCTATGTGTATTATGAAATAATAGCCCCCTACATTAGTTAATACCTTAACTCGGGTAATAAACAGACAAATCTAGCACCTGGAAAAATGTTACTGACTTTTTGTTCTGATTTCTGACTCGGGGCGGGACGTAGCTCAGTGGTACAGCGCTCTGTTACGCCACATAGAGCTCCTGACGCATACATCTCCTTAAGGAGCTCTATGCGTTGTGGCCTAACACACAGAGCTCTCTGGGAGCGCTATGCGTTAGGCCACAACACACAGAGCTCTCTGGGAGCGCTATGCGTTAGGCCACAACACACAGAGCTCTCTGGGAGCGCTATGCGTTAGGCCACAACACATACACCTCCCGCGAGCTCTAGGAGTCGAAGGTACACATCAACTTTAAAATTGGTCTTTCACCGTGACGCATAGAGCTCCCCACTTCCGATAATGACTCACTGTAAGCAGTACATCCCTTAACACCACATCGGAAGATCTATGGGACAGAGCTCTATGTGGTTCTTGACGCATTGAGCTCATCGGAAAGCTCTATGGGACTGGAGCTCTGTGTGGTTCATTAACGACGCGTTGACCTCCTCGGAAGCTCTATGGGACAGGAGCTCTATGTGTTTTTTTTAACGACGCATAGAGCTCCTTGGAAGCTCTATGGAACTGGAGCTCTGTGTGGTTCTTTAACGACTCATTGAGATCCTCGGACGCTCTATGGGACTGGAACTCTATGTGTTTTTTTAACGACGCATAGCGCTCATCGGGGAGTCCTATGCGGCGTTACATCGCTCGCCTGATGCGCAATCGATCTAGAATCGATTCCCGTCGGTGAACCCATTTAGCTATGTCTCGTTCTAGCAAGTGTTCCACAATTGTTGTAACAAAGGCTGTGGTATGTACTATCCTGTTTGCGGGATAGTTCATATAAAAGATACCTTGCTACTGATCGAAACGAGTAGCCCATGGAGTGGCGACAGCGAGTTTCCTCTCTCAATATATGTGTAGTCCTTAACCATATGTCTAACGCGATATAATCGTAAATAAAATGTGTTGAGACCGTTGTTAAATAAAGTATTTCTGTCCTTCCTATTAATACTTCAATAAATGTTCGGATAAGACAAGTTCTGCCTGGAAATGCTGATATGCAGTCTACATCTGTTTTATTTGATAACGTTAACGTCAATTTACTTCAACGAATGCACTAGCCCATCGTTTCCAATTAAAATATTTTTTTCCTGAGAAAAGTGTAACATACATCACATTTAATTGCACAAAAACATAACTGCAGATTATTCGATTGGTTTCTTAGTGGCTAAGGGTAAGAGACGCATCCAAGTGGACAAACTCAGAAAGACACGTTCTGTGGTTGGCTCGTTAGTCGGTGTATAACGTAACTGCACTTGTATAAAAATAACAGCTTTCCCAATTGGTTCTTCGGTTTCTGTATATCATTTGGTAGTGTAAGTAGACACCACTCCTGGTTTACTTCTTACTTGTATACATATATTTCAACTTGACGTTTAAACCTGGACTTGTAATTACTCAGGAAAGAAAACATCAGGACGTTTGTGAGTGCATTTTCTTCTTTATATTTTTAATGTTTTTTCATTTGTTACTTTTTGTATGTGTTGTTATTTACAGTAGCCTATGTACTCTGCCGCTCGAGAAAGAAAGACATTTGGGCAGACAGAGATTATAACCGTCCAAATGTCTGTCTAGCTCTCGAAGGGCAGAGTACTCGGGCTATTACTAAACCTCAGCATATAAAGGCTTTAAGCCGCTATTCGATTAAAATCGCAGAACTTAGTTTCTACCCGTGAAAATAGACAACAAATTTAGTTGGTCTACAAACCAACGATTGTGTATAAACTTACAATAATGTGAAGCAGGAGTCTGTGACGGTGGATCCGGAAAATACCATTAAAACATAGACGTGCTCACCACCATAACCGTTGTTCCTCAGAGGTATATGCTTAAACAAATAAATATGAAAAGTGCAGTTCGTAGCAAACACCATGATAACTTCGGATGTATGGAAATGGGTGTTCTAAACAATAAAATGTAAGTATGTCTTACGTTTCTAATGGTGCACCGAAGTTTTTAAAAATAGGGACTGTTTCTTTAAAGTTTGACTGTTTCGTGTCCATGCATCTTGTATGGCTTTGGCGTTGACATAAATTCCTCGTTAATATTTATTCTTCGCCGAGATAATTGGCGATTATCTGTGTCACCAGTAATATACCAAAGCTATACAAGATGTTAAATATGAAATAGCAGCTGTAACATGCATGCCGATCATTAATCTTTAATGAATGTTTATTGTGTGATATCTGCACATGGGCCATTGGCCATGTCAGGTGGTTCGTCTGATAATGACCACGACTTATGGTTCCACCTCCGTCTGTAGGGCACTAGAATACAAGCGAACCCTTTCTAAAATTGCATTCGAATGCGACACTGATATACAAAAACTTATATTTCCAGAAAAAACCTGCCTGTATTTTACAGAAATATAATTCAAAATAGTGCAAGTGCGAAATACTTCTAAAACCTTGAGTCTAGATGTTCAAAGTTTTAAAGGCGCATACCCTAGTTTGAACCCGTAAACAAATGGAAACTAAGTTTAGTTAGTTTACAAAAATATAATTCATTTGGATAAAGTTGCAATAGTGAAACAAAAAGACTGTGGTGTCAAAACGAGAAGTCTAATCAATTAACCGTTACTTCTCAGTCGCAAGTGACTTTTTAAAAAATATGAAAAATGCATGTTTTGGTATTAGAAACACCGGGATGACCAGATACACTACCATTCTACGGAAATCGATAATCTAAGAATAAAATATAAGACATGTTTGATTTAAGTGATCGTAAACGGCTCCAATAGTAAAACATATGTTGTAGTGTTTAAAAACTAGGGTATGTCCCTTTAAGTTACTGGCCCAGGGCTCCGTTGTACGAAGCGATCTTGGCGCTACGCTCACCTTTATTGCATAGCTAGATTATGGGCATAAGGTAATCTTAGCGCTAAGATCGCTTCGTATAACATGGCCCTGACCTGGCCAAATATATAGTATGTTGTTAACACGCAGTAAACTGTTAATTTTGTTTTGCTGTGTCTTCGTGCAAATAAAGTATTGTTCTAGTATAGATACTTCTGTTAAATCTCTATAAGGGATAATTGTCGAAAATGTGATAAAGAAACGGTAAAACCAAACAACTGCCTTTAAAGGGACATTACTGAGTTTGCTGCATTGTAAGATGTTTCCGACTAATAACATATTTATACGATTAAAGTTACATATTAAATATATGTTCTTGTTTAGTATATCGGTGTCTGTATATTCAATGTGTTTCTTGTCGTCGTAATATTTGTAAGAAACCCAAACTGGATTTTGTCTTCAAATAATTTCGTACATATGAACACTTTTTTCTTTTTCTTTTTTAGGAAACACATTGACATTTAACCTAGTACAAATATTAGAACGACCAGAAACATGTTTAGTATACAGCCGCTAACATTTTATGCAGAAAAATATATTTAATATGCAATTACAATCGTTAAAAAGTATCTTGTTAGTCGATGACATGTTAACAATTGCACACAACTCGGGAATGTCCCTTTAAAATCTCAGATTGCTAAATGCCTTGCCTACAGCACAATAACAGTCTTATTTTACAATCGAAATAAATGAATTTATGTATACAACTATAGTAAAGACTATTAAAGTTCATCCCCACCCTGGGGGCAAACTGGGAACTCGACGCTAATAACATTAGCAAACTGTATAACCACGTGACTGGTTTTAAAACCCTTCTATTTGATTTCTGTTATCTCATGAAATTCAATGTATCGCCTACTATAACATTTTATGAAATAAATAAATGAATTTATGTATACAACTATAGTAAAGACTACTAAAGTTCATATCCACCCTGGGGACACGTGGGACCCAACATTAACAAACTGTATAACCATGTAACTGTTTTAAAAACATTTCTATTTGATTTCTGTTGTAAAAAAGATACTCATGAAATTCATTGTATCGCATTCTATAACATAACTGCCTGATTATAAAATAAATAAATATATTTATGTATACAATAGTAGTAAAGACTTCTAAGGTTTACCTCCATCCTGGGGACAACATGGAGACCCATCATTAATAACATTAAAGGGACATTCCTGTGTTTGCTGCATTGTAAGATGTTTCCGACTAATAAAATAGTTCTACGATTAAACTTACATATTAAATGTGTTTTCTTGTTTAGAATATCCGTGTCTGTTTATTCAATGTATTTCTGGTCCTCTTAATATTTGTAAGAAGCCCAAACTGGATTTCGTCTTCAAATAATTTCGTACGTGCAAGCAAATATATTTTAGTACAACTATTAGAACAATCAGAAACACGTTTAATATACAGCCACTAACATTTTGTGCAGAAAAATATATTTGATATGTAATTACAATCATTAAAAAGTCTGTTAGTCGGTAACATTTAAAAAATTGCAGCAAACTCAGGGATGTTCCTTTAATAAATTAGATAAACCATTCGTTGGCCTTTACATATGTGCAGACAATTCGGTTATAGCATTTCTGGAAGAGGCGAGGGATATTTTATGGTTGGCTTAATGTTTCCCAATTTGGGTTCACCATCAGGCCCCTGGCGGGTCAGAATAACTAGATTTACACACGTGTTTCTCCGTCTTCCAACGACGAACATCTGGTTAGAATTGATCAAGTAGTTTTGGAGAAGAAGTCGAAAATGTGACTCGTGTCTCCTCGTGTTCCAACGACGAACACTTGGTTAGAATTGATCAAGTAGTTTTGGAGAAGAAGTCGAACATGTGACTCGTGTCCAGAGAAAGCCAAATCACTCTCAAGAAAGGAAGTGTGTTATTTAACGACGCACTCAACACATTTTATTTACGGCTACATGGCGTCAGACATATGGTTAAGATTCACACGGATATTGAGATAGGAAACCCGCTGTCGCCATTTCATGGCCTACTCTTTTGTATTAGTAGCAAGGAATCATTTATACGCACCATCCCACAGATAGTACATACCACGGCCTTTATTACACCAGTTGTGGATCACTGGCTTGAACGAGAAGTAGCCCAACAGGGCCATCGACGGGAATCGATCATCAAGTGAGCGCTTTACCACTTGGCTACTGCCCGCCCGGTAACTCTCAAGAGCTTTCTGTTCAGGTCACTTGCACGATTTCTCTTTCTGGCCAGTGCATTACGACTGGTATATCAAATACCGTGGTATGTGCTATCCTATATGTGGAATTATTCATATAAAAGATCGCTTCTTACTAATGAAATAATAGACTATACATCAAAATGACCAAATGTTTGACATTCAATAGCTGATAATTAATTAATCAATGTGCTCTAGTGGTGTCGTTCAACAGAAACAAAACAATTATCAACTTGACACGAAAGACTACCCCGAGAGCTAGACGGACGTTTGGACAGTTATGATCGCTCCCTGCCGTTCGAGAGCCAGACGGACATTTGGACGGTTATGATCGCTCCCTGCCGTTCGAGAGCTAGATGGAGGTTTGGACGGTTATGATCGGTCTCTGCCATTCTAGAGCTAGGCAGACGTTTCAACCGTTATGATCGCTCCCTGCCGTTCGAGAGCTAGACGGACGTTTGGACGGTTATGATCGCTCCCTGCCGTTCGAGAGCTAGACGGACATTTGGACGGTTATGATCGCTCCCTGCCGTTCGAGAGCTAGACGGACGTTTGGACGGTTATGATCGCTCTCTGCCGTTCGAGAGCTAGACGGACGTTTGGACGGTTATGATCGCTCCCTGCCGTTCGAGAGCTAGACGGACATTTGGACGGTTATGATCGCTCCCTGCCGTTCGAGAGCTAGACGGACATTTGGACAGTTATGATCGCTCCCTGCCGTTCGAGAGCTGGACGGACATTTGGACGGTTATGATCGCTCTCTGCCGTTCGCGAGCTAGACGGACGTTTGGACAGTTATGATCGATATCTGCCTTTCGCGAGCTAGACAGACGTTTGGACAGCTATGATCGCTCTCTGCCGTTCGAGAGCTAGACTGATGTTTGGACGATTATGATCGGTATCTGCCGTTCTAGAGCTAGGTAGACGTTTCAACCGTTATGATCGCTTCCTGCCGTTCGATAGCTAGACGGACGTTTGGACAGTTATGAGGGCTTCCTGCCGTTCGAGAGCTAGACTGATGTTTGGACGGTTATGATCGGTCTCTGCCACTCTAGAGCTAGGCAGACGTTTCAACCGTTATGATCGCTTCCTGACGTTCGATAGCTAGACGGACGTTTGGACAGTTATGATCGCTTCCTGCCGTTCGATAGCTAGACGGACGTTTGGACAGTTATGATCGCTTCCTGCCGTTCGAGAGCTAGACGGACGTTTGGACAGTTATGATTGCTCCCTGCCGTTCGAGAGCTAGACGGACGTTTGGACAGTTATGATCGCTTCCTGCCGTTCGAGAGCTAGACGGACATTTGGACGGTTATGATCGCTCCCTGCCGTTCGAGAGCTAGGTAAACGTTTCAACCGTTATGATTTCTGTCTGCCGTTTGAGAGCTAGACGGACGATTGAACGGTTATGATCGCTCTCTGCCGTTCTAGAACTAGGCAGACTTTTGAACCGTTATGATCGCTTCCTGCCGTCCGAGAGCTAGACGGACATTTGAATGGTTATGATCACCCTCTGCCGTTCTAGAGCTAGACGGTTATGGTCGCTCTCTCAGTTAGAGATAACAATGTAGTGAAAAAACACGGACTTCCTGCTTACCACCAGGTAGGCAAAAATTCCCTCTCTAACTATATAAAGAAACCAGACAGCATCCCTTTTTAATAATGTTCCAGTTATATACCTAGATGGTGACGGGTTTCTTCCTGTAGTGTGTGTATAGTGGTTATTATTTGAAATGTTTGTTATCGGCGAACTCGAAGATTATCAATGTCAATACATTTACATCAAACATATAATTATAGTTGTATTATAGCGGGAATATTTGCCCACCAGGTGGTAGACATCAATTCCGTGTTTTCGCTGTATAGTTATCTCGAACGACAGAAGGGCGGCACGTAACCCAGTGCTAAAGCGCTCGCTTGGTGCGCGGTCGGTTTGAGATCGATCCCCGTCAGTGGGCCCATTGTGCTATTGCGCAGACCGATATATGACAGATCTACACATCTGAACAGGTTTCACACGCTCCAACCTCCGATCTATCGTCTAACCGTCTGCTATTGTGTTCCCATAATATTGTCTATGGTCGGCAATATGCTGAATTGGTCGGCTTTAACGCATGCGTATTTCGACTCTTAATACAAAGCCTGAATTAAGTGTTCGCTTGAGGTGCTTGCATCGCAGGCTCGAACTACCTCGATGGATCGATTCAAGAGATTGTTTCTGTTTTCGTTCCAACCAATGCACCACAACTGGTCTAAAGTCAGTGGTATGTGCTTACCTGTCTTTGGGAAAGTGCATATAAAACATCCCGTATTGCATTAAGGAAAATGCAGCTGGTTTCTTCTGATGACTACATGTCCGTATTACCATTTGACATCCAACAGCCGACGATTAATTAATCAATGTGCCCTAGTTAAACAAAACAAACTTGTTTAACAAAGAATTCGTAACAAATACAAAAAGAAAAGAAAAAAAGAAACTGAATAGTGTAATGACGTCCACATTGTCAGCTTCCGCTGTTAGATTTCTAACATAACATACTGATTGCGAGGAAACCCGCCTCTTTCTGAAAGGTCAGAAATAGGCCAATAGCTTAGATGATTAATGGGAACAGAGCTGATAAAAACACAAAATTATTTGTGTTATTTCTGTAGTTTCTATGATTAGATTTTGTCCCATGAACCAATTTGTCAGTGCTTAGGGCAAATTATATCTTGATTTAAAGATGGCCGTCATTTACGAAACAATTGTGTCAATATTTTGAGTTCTAAATGGTGCCAGTCCACAATTAAAACTGATATGTCCATGACCTATTAATGTGTGTGATGTATCCGTTATATATCGAACACACAGTATCTTGATTCCAAGATGGCCGCCATTTACGAGACGGTTTTGTCAAAATATTGAGTTCTAAATGCTCTCAGACCACAATTCAAACTATTATATCCATACGTTATTAATATCTGTGATGTATCTGACAAATTTGATCTTGATTTCAAGATGGCCACCATTTACTAGACGTCTTTATCAGTATCTTGAGTTCTAAATCTTCTAAAACTACAATTCAAACTAATGTACATATAATATATCATCTGCGAATCTGTCAACTCAGCATTCTTAATTAAATGTAAAGTTACATTTTAATGTAGCTGCCAAAAGACAATTTCAACATACATATTTTGGAACTCATTTTTTTAAATCACTTCAACAGCTCAATTATACTGTATTACCACCTGAATTAATAAAAACGATCATGACATTTGTCTTAATGGTTTAGATGAAATACGAATTATTCATCACTTTATGAATAAATGGTGACCATCTTAAAATCAAGATACAGTTGTCGCAGATAGTCACGGGTACACCACACATATTAATAAAATATGGACATATCAGTTTGAATAGTGGTCTGACAGCATTTACAACTCAAACTATTGAGAAAACCGTCTCGCAAATGGCGGCCATGTCAGATGGCAGCATTGTCAGAGAGGTGTTAGCTGCGCGTGTCCCT